>NC_058038.1:3444342-3611627 GCF_019176455.1 Solea senegalensis | reverse complement strand
ACTATGACTTCTTTTTCACATTTTGGATGACATACTATACTAAGACTTTTTTGATCAAATTTTGACGACATACTATATTATGACTTTTTTGTCAAAATTTGAAAGACATACTAAACTATGACTTTTTTGTCAAAATTTGGACAACATACTATACTATGACTTTTTTCATCACATTTTGGACAACATACTAAACTATGACTTTTTTGTCAAAATTTGGACCACATACTATACTATGACTTCTTTTTCACATTTTGGATGACATACTATACTATGACTTTTTGATCAAATTTTGGACATACTATATTATGACTTTTTGTCAAAATTTGAACGACATACTTAACTATGACTTTTTTGTCAAAATTTGGACAACATACTATACTATGACTTTCTTATCCCATTTTGGACGACATACTAAACTATGACTTTTTGGTCAAAATTTGGATCACATACTATACTATGACTTCTTTTTCACATTTTGGATGACATACTGTACTATGTCTTTTTTGTCAAAATTTGGACCACATACTATACTATGACTTTTTTGATCAAATTTGGATGACATACTATACTATGACTTTTTTGATCAAATTTGGACGACATACTATACTATGACTTTTTTGTCAAAATTTGAAAGACATACTAAACTATGACTTTTTTGTCAAAATTTGGACGACATACTACACTATGACTTTTTTGATCAAATATGGACGACATACTATGACTTTTTTTTCACATTTTGGATGACAAAAAAGTTAAGCATGGTGTCCAAAATGCGACAAAAAAGACATACTATACTATGACTTTTTTGTCATAGTATAGTATGTCGTCCAAATTTTGACAGAAATTCATACTTTAGTATGTCGTCCAAAATGTGATAAAAACGGCATGTGGCACAGACAGTGAGCTGCAGTGGCCTGACAGATAAGAAATCAACCTTCTAAACCAGGAATCGTGGGTTCAAGTTCCATCTAGGACAGCCTTGTCATACTTAAGTATGTCGTCCAAAATGTGACAAAAAAGTCATAGTTAAGCATGTTTGACAAAACAGTCATTATTTAGTATGTCGTCCAGAATGTGACCAAAATTCATGTCACATGGGGGTCTTTTTTGTGGGTCTATTTATCCGACTGTATTTTAACGTTGGTGATAATAATGGTTTTAGTTTGAGAGCTCAATGTCTTCTCAGGTGCTACTTGGTAAGTCTGAAAAGCACTGATATGACCGGTTTATAACTGGGCATCACCTCAGCTCTGTAGGGCAGGAAAATGGCTGAGGCCAAGTTGCCGGTGATGCCACTGAGGATGTAAATGATGGAGATGCGCAGCCACCCTGCCAACTTCTCCAGGTCCCTCAGGATGGTCATCTGGAACGCCACAGACACCAGGCAGTGAAGGATCCTGAGAGGAGACAAGAAGTGCTGCTGTCACACAAAAATGTCCCCACTACATCTGCCTGCCTGTCTGTACTGTGCTGTATAAGATGTGGGGAGGAAAATCCGCACGTGTCGGGAAGATAATCCGTGTGTGCTGAAGAGGCAAACCCCTCAGAGAAAAGCCGCCTTTGCCCATCAACAAAATCGAAATCCATCCAGTTGAAGATTAATGAGTTTCGTGTGGTGAAGGCACTTTGTTTAATTACCCGGGAGAGAGATAACACAGAGTGGGTGAAGATGAGCGTGAGGTCAGCAGCTCTTTCAGCTGACAGACAGACTGACAGCTCTGACCTTCACCACAGTCCTGCTGCTGTCACTCTCACATAACTGGAATAAAACTGCCCGTGATGCACGTGTTTGAAGCTGCAGAATGCAATGTAAATTTTGGAGTTATCAGTCCAATGATCCTATAATTACCTTTCAAGTAAAGTGAAGTAGAATCATGCATACATGTTTGTCTAATTAAAACACAACAGAATCAGTATTATAGCATCATATAGTGACATAAACCTAAATCTAATCAATGCATTACATGATCTAATTGATTAGATGTAAAAACAGACGTACTACAATGTCAAAACCTTGATATTTCTGCTTAGAACACAGAGCATTTAGGATGATTTTTTTATGTTTTTTTTAAAAACGCATATACTGAGTCTCTAAGAATGTGCAAGAAGCGTCTTATATCCTTTTTTTCAGCACAACCTATAGGCAGTCTGATGAAATTCTAATTAATTTATTTCTCTTTTTCTCTATTCTCTACTATATAAACACACCTGAGCAAAAACTACTCAAAATTTGTAAAAATGTCACAGTTCAAAGTTCGCCCGGCACAACAAAAATAGATGAAAAAATGTCCATTTTGTGACTTCTGCACAATTATCGCTACTCATGTTTAAAACAAATAAATGAATGTGATATTAAATTAATCTTAACTTAACAACACATAAGAAGAAGAAAAAACACATTTTACACATTAAAAGCCTGAAGATGTGCCCAGGCTTTTGGACATCCTGGACGCCCCCAGGATGTCCATAGAAGGAGTTGTGTATTATTCCCACGGCAATTTACCACAGATCCGTGCCACGTGAGCACTAAGGGTTAAGGTTACGAAACCATGTTCTCCGTTCTCTGCTGGGATTAACTTCAGATTCACTAACATGCGACTCACCCGGCGTGCAGGAAGAGTGAAAGCCAGAGTCTGTAAAACTGATCTGGGATCTCAGGGTTGAGGAAAGGCAACAGTCCGCACACGTCGTCCATGCAGTGCACCTGAGGAGAGACAGACCGGAGAGTGTCCTTGAGTCTGTTATATGACGCTCACAACAACAAACCAGCAGGACTAATGATGGGAATCAAGAATCTGAACTGATATAATGTGCCACAAAACAGTTGTTGTTTACACCTGTAAAATGCACTGACTTGACTTTAGTTATCACATATATCCTTTTTTTTGTTGTTGTTGTTTTTTGCCTCAACAAACATGAACTCACTTTTTATTAGCTCACATTTCACTTTTTCTGTTTAATCTTACTGGAAATGAAAAATCTAAAATCGATAAGACCTGACAAGCAGAATCTGAAGCAGGATTGATAAAAACTGTAAATGATACGCAGCTCTAACCGAACAGGTAATATCTCAAATAACATGCATGAAGTGGACAAAACAGCAGGATTTGTAAGAAAATAATAAAATAAAAATACAAAACATCTCATTTGTGTGCAATAATGTGTGATAGACACTCACTTGAGAGCAGAGAGTGGCCTCCTCGTGAAAGTAGCCCTTCATGAAGTCACAATATTCCCGGGAAGTGATTTCACACCTAGAACACGAGCAGCACTTAGTTAGTGGTCTTGTAAACCCATTGGTTCTCAATCTGGGGTGTGTGTACCGCCAGTGGTACATAAAGCGGCCTGAATCATTTTTTTCTCAGAATTAGGATTAAAGAGTTTGAGATTAACTGATTTTTTTCTTAGAATTCTGACTTTTTTTCCCCTCATAAGTTTGACAGAATAGTCTGATTTCACTTGACTATACCAGGAGGATGAGCTCAATATTCCTTCAGGTGGTACTAGTTTGAGAACCACTGATGTACATGGCCACGTTCTCCTCACCTTCCTTTGGTTCCGATGCAGCAGGGTCGGCCTGTGATGGTGCAGTCGATATGAGGCAGGTTAGTGTGGTTCCCTGTGTTGAACCTGGTGCAAATCTAAAAACATCCGAGCAGAAGAAACAACAGTGAATTTCCTCCTCACGTTTGATCTTTAAGTGCGTGTGAACTAGGAGCTGAACAATTCATCGGAATTTTATCAACTTTAACTGTAACTTTCAAATCGCAGGAGCCACAAAATATTTTTTAAAGCTAAAGATTAATTATTGTCATTATATCTCATTCTACAGACTGAAAAGAACATATTTGGCTTTGTTGAGAACATTTTTGAATGAAGATGATGAATAATGTAATAACCACTCCCATGAATCATGTCGCAATTGCAATTCCTGTCAAAATAATTGCAATTAGACATCTATTCAAAATCGTTCAGCCCTAGTGTGAAGCGGTGAAAAATGTCTCTCCTGACTTTTTGTCACCCCACAGAGAAATGTGCCACTAACCACCTCAGCCAAATTTGAATGATTTAATTAAAAGTGTTAACAAACCGGGTGAATTTGTTAGAATCAGGCATAATAAAAAAATTCTCAAGTGTATTTACACCTCAGTTGACATCAAATTCAAGGACATTTCAAGCACTTTCCAGGGCCAGATCGCTCAAAATTCAAGGACTGAATGTGCTAACACAGCTTAAGATGGGAGGACAACTTGAAAGAGCGTCTTCATCCTTGATGGCGTCCACTCTTATTGATTAGCAGCATGCTCTTCATCTAGACAAGTGATTGTCCTCAGGATCTTGGTTCAAAGTCAGTCTTAGTCCATTTTCTCTGGCGAGACAGAGACGTTGGAATTTTTCATTTCCCAGGCATCACGTCGTCATTTGCTCTCTCTTGCTTATAAACGTTACTCTCACGTCAACAGAAATGTACCTAAATATCAACATAACTTCTTTCTAGCAGAAAATTCAAGCACTTTCAACGACCCATGTCATATTTAAGGCGACTGTTTAATGTCTCGATGCCACACAGATTATACTCACTGGCCACTTTGTGATGTCATCAGGCCATTCATGAGGTGGTACCGAGGCGGGTTCTAGACATGTCCTATCACAAGACAAACACAACATGTACATTACAAACCAATATCAGTTAAATGCCAGTCTCCAGTAGAAATGGAGGACGTTGTATTGTGTCGTACCTGGGGTCCTGATGGCAAACGGAGCCGTGCTGTCGGTTTTTACCGTTTAACTGCGGAGTGCTGGAATGCCGCGGCCACTTCACCCACACGGCTAACGTGCTCTAAAAATAAAAAAACACAAAGAGAGGCGGGATTAAAAACTGCCCTGACGTCTTCGACCTGTGTTTGAATGAGACGTGGACGTTGTTTACACACCGAGCATTCCTCCTCTGAGGTTTGGACACAGCCGGAGCGATCGTTGCGCACGCAGCAGGCGGAGTTGCGTTCGACGGCTCGCTTTTCCCTGATAAGATCGTGCACCTGCTTGTCCTGCCGCATGCACGGAGAGTATTTGGCCCCCAAGTGGATCAGAGATTCCTAACAATGCAAAGATTATAGAAAATAAATGGAGAATTTATTATAAAAAAACTGCATGGGTGTCGTTTTGTGGAGAACAGGACGCAGATAAGAGGTTCTCACCGAACTCGGCCCGATCCAGAAGTTCTCCTGCTGCACAAACTTGACATTTTCATACACACCCTTGTTTCTTAAAACCTGAAACAGAAGAATTGAAATAACAGAAAGTAATAAAGATGAGATGTGAGAGTCATAACGTGCTGAAAATACTCACTAATCATCACAACTGAGCCAGAGGTCAGTTCAGTTCAGACGAGTGCTTGAGCAATAATTCAACAATATGTGATATAATGTTCTTCAAAATCAATATAACAAAGAATATAAATATATTGTTTATGCACCGTGAAAAGAAAATGCATAAATGTGATTAAATTGTTTCTCTGTTTGATGAGTTCTTGTTATTTTCTGTCAACAAAGAAACAGTTTTCTCTTATTTTCCCTCAGATTTTATCAAAATAATTATCAATATTGATGGACAACTTGATTACGACTGGACAGGATGGGCGGAGCTTAATACTACATTTGTCTGTCATGGATTTGTGTGTGTGTGTGTGTGTGTGCTGCCATACGTCAGAAACTGTATATTATAAAAAAAAGCTACGTAATACTGAAGCCTTGAGATTTACTTTCCCAGACTTTCACCTGTAACCAGGCAACGCCGGGGGTGGAGTGGCTCAGTGGTTAAGACCCTACCTTGTGTACCAAAGACATAATGGTCGCAAGTTCAATTCCACCCCTGGCTAATTGTACTTGATTCCATTGTAAGTCGCTTTGGATAAAAGCGTCTGCTAAATGACATGTAATGTAATGTAATGCAACGCTGTTCTACTGAAGAAGAACTGAAACTAGTGATTGTTACTGACGTTATAAATGAACAAGTACGTCTGCATTTTCCCATAGAAACCATATTTAAATGGAGTTAATGTGAAGTCGCCCCTTGTTGGCTGATTGCTACTCCTGTCCATTTTTGTCTTCAGTCCCTAAAGTGTGCCAAATTTGTTGCTGGCTTCATGGGCAACATTTTGGACAGACTTGTTTATGTTTCTATAAAACACTCACTCGCTCACTCAATTCTTTATTATCTCACAATTCTTCTACATTCTCAAATCTTCAGAGTTTAGTGTAAAGTATTGCAATTACACCTGAAAAAAGGTGTATCTACCAGGGGAATTGATATCGGTAAGTATCGGTATCAGTCCGATACTGGTCAAAATCAGTGAATTGGATATCCAGATAAAAATGTAGAACCCGATACATAATCCAAAAATCCTATCGCATGTTTCACTGTGCACTATGACTGTGAAAATGTAAATCAGCAAAAGCATTTTAGCTCAGTCATGTTTGGGTTGTTTATTTCATATGTTCAATAAACGGTCTGAAATTACTGTTTCAGGATAATAACGGTATCGGTAGATACTCGAGTGGGATATTGGCATCGGACACAATAAAGTGGCATCATCCCAACTCACTCACTCACTCACTCACTCATCTTCTACCACTTTATCTTACGGTCAATTCAGATCCACAAATCCACATTTTTTTGTAGCTGTGCGAGGAAACAGGAAGAAAACCCACACACACACACACACACACACGGGGAGAACATGCGCCATTAAAACAGCAAAGTTTAAAAAAAGTGGACTCACAGAATCAACCGTCTCATGCTGGGAGAAGCCCACCGGCGCGATACCGTAGATACAAACAGCCAAGATAGTGATGAGCAGATGGACAACGGTGATCCAGTACGTGAAAAAAGGCCTGCAGACACAGAGGAGTGAAGTAAGTGCATACAGTTAAACAAACTCGTCGTGCCTCGGCGTGTTCCAGAACTCACCTGTGGTCGTCCATGTCCTCTATCTGCCTCTTGACGTAGCTGTCGATGCGTTTGCGGTAGGTGCGGTTGGTGAGCTTCCCCACCATCCCCAGCCCGTACGGCCTCTTCTCGCGGGCGAACAGCTTCTTGACGGGGACGACGATGCGCTGGCCGCGCCGCTGCCCGTTGACGCTCACCACTTCCTGCCGCAGCGGCACCTTCGGTGGCCCGGGGGTTCCTTCTTTGGCTTTACGCCACCCTCGTTCCAGAGGTCTGCGAGGAGTTATACACACATACACACACATGTTTAATGATGATAATGACACTGATACTGAAGACAATCAGAATATAAAACTTAATATACTAAGAATATGTATGTATAAAAAGGAAAGAATAAAGATTATACACAATAAAATATTTAGCTCTGAGTCAAATATTATTACTACCAAAATAAAGCATAGAAAACAGTATTAAAAAGGTAATGGAACAAAAATAAGTAAACTGTGTAACTATTGATATAAATATATATATATATATATATATATATTAATTTGTAAACTGCTTCCATAATTTCTCTGTATAACTAATAGGACCAGGAATTAGTAATTTAAACTTTAGTTGCCTTTTTATTTTCTATTCTGTGTTTTTAAATATACTTTGTATTCTTTTATTTGTGTATTTGTTTATTTGTGTATTACAAGTAGCACTTTGGTCAAGGTTATTTGGTCATATTTTTATAATATGTTATACAATATAATATATAAATTAAATTAGATTTTATCAATTAGTCTCAGTGCTGCAGTGATTTATCGATTATTAATCCATAACCAATTCAACTGGTGCCTATTTTAAATAACTGATATAGTATTAAATAAAATTTTCCTCAGATTTCAGTGTCTTACATGTGAATATTTTCTGTTTTCTTTGACATTTTTCACCATTTTCTGCATTTTATCGACAAAAAAACAAATCAACATAATGAAAAAAATGATTAATTACAGTATCTTGAATTTATGTATTTATATGAATTTATTAACATTATTCTTCAACAGCTGCTTTTACGTTCAGATTTTTTACACTTCCAGTGTCTCTAGAAAGATTGAATCACTTTTTCTCCCACTGTCATTATCTTACAAAGATGTTTTTCAGTAACAAACACTGTTGAACAGGAACTCACAGCATGAGGTGGCTTCGTTCCAGTTCCGTCTTATCGAGCGCACTGCCCGTCAGCTCCGTCTCGTCCTTCTTGCCGCTGGGCTCCGCCTCCTTCATGGCCGCCTCCGACGGCGACTCGAACACCTCGTCCGTATACGTGGACAACTCCTCGTGCATCAGAACGTCCTGCAGAGGAAAAAAAAAGAAGAAGAAGAAAAAACAGTGATCATTGTGAACAGTGATCCGAAAAGATGAGAATAAAACAATAACAGCAGCAAAATCACAACACAGGTTGACTGCTGTACTTCTACTTACAACATGTCACAAGTTTATACAATTATATTATTATACTACAATCAATGTAAATGTAAATTAAAATCATAAACCTTTGCCATCACTCAAGACAACAACCTTTAGACACACTGTCATTTATGCTTAAATTAATAGAGAAAACAGTGTTTAAAAAGCAAATTAAGTGAGATATCTTATAAAAATGTGTTCACTGTGAGTCCAAATATAAGGTTTTATGCTGCTTCTTGTTTGTTTTTGTGTATTTTTCCACTGAGTGTTATAAATGACAAAATGTTCTGTTTATTATTGTTTATGTTGAACTGTGGACCCCAGGAAGAATAGCTTACGGGGTTCCTAATAAATAAACAAACAAAAAAAAAAGCATTACTCTGGCAAAGAAGGATGTGTCCAGTTCATCGGGAAAGTCGATTAATTCTTCCTCCATGAAGCTGGCGGGAGTGAAGCTCCGTCTCTGGGCCCGTCGCAGAGTGCTCTCCCGTAACGAACGGCCCTGAGAAACACACACACACACACACACACACACACACACAAAAAAAAGTGTTTACAACTCCACTGTTTCCAATACAGCAGATTACAGAGTCATAAAGCAGCAATAAATACCAACAGGACAACATATGCACGAGTGTCCAACGTTCCCTTTTAAATGTCTCGAGTCTCCAATCACCTTGACTAACGCCGCCGCGGCCCTGAAGCTCATCTTGGCCACAGACTCCCTCTTTCGCCGGCGAGGCAGTCGGTTGAGACCTGAGCGGGAGCTGGTGAAGGAGCAAAGGGAGGCGGCTCCAGGTGTGATGGGGGTCTGAGGCACGCTGTAGCCGTCCACCTCCTCCACCATGCGGAAGGCTCGTCCTCGCGCCAGTGGGTCCACGATCTGGAGACCAACGGGATCAGAAGTGTCAGTGAGAAACATATTCTGTTTTACATCTACAGACCCCATTTTTCAGAAACGTTGCGATGATTTTCAGTATAAAAAGAAAACAATTCCATTTTTTTTTTTACTTTACCTATTTGTATAGTTCAAATAAATATGAAGAACAAAGAATGCGACAGCTGTAACACACTCAAAAAAAGATCCAGAGGTAACACTGTTCTGGAAGGTTCCACAATTAGCACGTTAACTGTGTTAACAGTTGAGAGGATGAAAATTCACACCTCCACTAATTTGTGCACTTTGTGGCAATTGTCTAAGAACGGCATCAATTCATAAACAGTTTTTCTCAGCATCAGATCGCAAAAAATGTAATTCTTTCACCAGGTTCAGAACATTTCTCAGTGCATAAAAGCCTCGGGTGGAACTTTGCTGCTGAATGTGTGTGAACATTGAGCCCTCAGGTGGGGTGATATAAGAATCCATCAAAAACTGCAGCTCAAATTTTGTATACGGCAAGATTGGACAAAAATTCCACCTGTCAAGCTGCGACGATTAGTATCTTAAAAAGTATCATTAAAAAGTGCAATAAAAGGAAGGAGAAGAAGATGATATGAACCAGTTGTAAACCTGGATCAATCCCGCCTTTTTTGTAAAGTGTGTCGCAGGCTTCATTTGCTAAATATAACTTTAGCAAACTTACATTTAATCTGTCGCAAAAACACTTATCTAAATCACCTCTGCAGGGAAAAAAATATATCATATATCGCTTACTTGCCCAACAAATCCCAAAAAATTGCCATATTAGATATCGGCAAAAAGTCAAATACTGTGCATCCCTCAATTACTTTTTAATTGCAATTAAAAATATTAATTTTTAGGGACATCGCTACCTTTTGCATGCCATGCTGAGAGGAGGGGACGTAGAGAGGAGGCGGGGTCTCAGTGCTGGTTAAGGAGATGTTGTCCTGGCTGGGCAGGTCCATCTCCCGGATCACCTGTGGCTTCAGTTTCCCGTAGCGCAGGCTGCAGTGGCGCAGGCTCTTCCGCTGCCATTTCTGGGTGGCGTCACAGTCCTTACTGACACCAAACCAGTCAGCTGTTCCCCTAACGCCACAAAACACTGACCTTTCAGTACTGGGCCACAACACTCACCCACACCCACACACACACCAAGGCAAGGAAAGTGGTCTCAGACGTTTAACACCCTCCACTTCTAAATCCCGTCTGGCGCACAGTGAAGCTTACAAAGGAGTGAGTCGGCAAACATGCAAGAGTCTGATAAGGCCGCAATCCCCGGGACGTCAAAAGGTGCTTTAGATAATATGTAACAGGAGCAGAAGAGGGGAATACGCCTGGGCATGTTTATATCAGGGAAAGACAGACTGCCAGGTGCACACAAATCCTTTACCCACTGTACGTATGAAACATATAGTGACACGGTAAATCTTCAAAGCGAACACAAGAGGATTACTGCAGTTCTGACGCTGCTGCTGCTGCTGTAAAAATGTCCAACTTATTTGCATTTTCCTAATTTTAACTCACACTAGCAGACACCAAATCCAATTAACACAGAGAATGAGGATTTTTCATGTGGCCCCCTCTCTCTCCACTCCCCACAATGATGCGTACACACATATAATCATGTTGTTGCTCGACGAGGTCCTAATAAGTTCCAGAGCAAACAGTGTGACTGCGCCCTGAGGCCAGGAAGAGGAAGTGGAAACATTCTTCAAAGAAAAACTTCTTGATGTTTTCCTTTTTTTTCTTTCACTAATTACAGGCTACAGAGTCAACGTTCAGAGTATTAGGTGAAAATCTATTTCCTGTCTCACTCTTTCTGTCAGTGAGTAATTGTCACTGCTCGCCCCGGACTTCGGTTTTAAAAAAAGGTGCCATTCTCTAGGTTTTCCATTAAAATGGATGACAAACAGAAGGCAGCAGGGGGACACAAAAGTCAGAGAGGATAAGAAGACGCAACTTCATGATGTAAATAAAGAGCAGAAATAATCGTCTCTTTTCACAAAATGTTGTTTCCTAACTCTTTATCAACAACTCATTTTATACAAGCTCAAACAAATTGGTCCATTTCCTTTCTGTGTTTGCATTCAGGTTAAATTAAAAGTGAGTACAAACCTAGTTTTATTGAACTACTGTTATCCTAGTTTACAGTAGAGTGTGAGAGCTTTGGATCACTGTATACGCTGATGACTGTCAACTAGATTTGGCATGTGACGTGTAAATCTAGGGTTGGTAAAGCATTTAAATCAATCAAATTCAAGGTCTTTGCAAGGACTTTCCAGGACCTATTCCCTCAAATTCAAGGATCAAAATGCTGCTGACGCAGATTAAGACGGAAGGACAACTTGTAAAAGCCACTTCGTTCATGATGGCGTCCACGTTTATTCATTTGCAGGGCATGAAACAGTACAGTAGGTGTACTGAATATCAACCTAAATATCAACTTAACTTCTTTCTGAGAGAGGAAAAAAGGATCGCGCTAATTTCTGGCTATCATCTGTGCTTCAGGAGTATTTGTCTCCCAGGACAGGACAGGACAGGAGGGGACAGGATGGGACAGGACAGGACAGGATGCACGTACGTAGACATCATTGCTCGTGTCTATCACAGTATTGCGAGGGCAAACTTTATTAATTAATGTCTATCAGCATATGATGTTGATTTTGATGTTTACTATAAATAAAACAGTCAAATAATTGCAGTGTGCGATGATTTTTGGACATTTAATTAAGACAAAAAAGAGCTTTAACAGAAATGTTACTGTACTTATTTTTCCCTCTGATTGACTGATGTGTAAGAAAACAAAGGCTGGCTCATTACTCAAAAGAAACTCAAGAGGAACTTGTGACAGGGAAATTTCGTGTTCCTCATTTTTGAAAAAGAAAAACCTTTTGGCAACAATGTGACTCACAGCTGCCACTGCCTGCTGAGAAATGACAACGATAATCGTGTGACCTCATGTCATGTGCGTTAATCGAGAGTATACTGATTTACTTCCTTATCTTAAAGGTTCCAGTGCGTAACAGTGCAGTAAGTCAGGGACCTACGGTGGCCTGGCTGCAGCAGAAACTAACTACATATAAAAAGCTTAAAATAAGACTCCGAAAACAAAACTATCTTTAATTCTAAAGCTGTAGTGTGTAACTTTTAAATAAAAACTAATTTCTTTGAAACATAAGTGAGGTGAAATTAATGTTAAGGGAGATCTTTAGGTTAAGGAATTAACCCCGGCTCTCTGAGACATGAGTGAGGTGACGGAGATGGCGACACTAGTGGTGTTTTGAAGTTACACAGTGGAGCTTTAAAGCGTTCTGTCTCTGCCACCTAACCCTCCTAAGTGTTACAGAATGGACCTTTAAACTCGTCAGTGAACACCTGTCACCTGACCCGTACCTGAGCAGGGTTCTGGAGAGCGAGTGATGCTTCCTGGTGCCACGGCGAGCGGCTCGCTGGCCCTTAACTGGCACCGTGTTAATCCGCTCAAAGTGAACCCTTCTGCTGCTGCGACCACGCAGAGCAGGGAGGCGAGGAGGCAGGACAGAGGCAAGGAGGCAAGGAAGGAAGGAAGGAAAGGAGAGAGGAAAAAAAGACAACAAGGCAGTGAGAAGGAAAGGCATCTGGACAGAGCTGTCGCCGTTCATGCAGAGAGAGCAAAGTACAGTGTTTAAGATTTAAAACATGAGGAAAAAGTGAGCAGGCAGACGTTACATTGTTAATCAGCAAGAAAAAAGAAACCGAAACACTGCACAGACATAGAAACATTGTTTACATGCACAAGGACACATAATCTACTGTCTCTTATAAGCATGTGCTGCTCGATTATGGCAAAAATAATAATCACCACCATCTATTGCGCCTTAAAAGTGGTTTTGATCAAGAAATCTGGATTTGAATTGACCTTAAATTAAGAATAAATTACAGCATATATCTTTAATCACGCTGCGTGTGTTTAACGCGGGGATTACACTGAATGCCTGTGTTCTATTTTTGCCGAAAAATTCAGACACCGTTACAACGATAAAAGCGTGATTTTCAGAATAAAAGCCCCCCCCCCGTTTTGTAATAATATTCGTTTTTTTGTTAGTTTTTGTAATCTTTTGAGGCCACAATTGAACATTTTCTGCATTACCTGCTGTATATCACATCACTACTTTAACCCAGAATTTCCAAATAAGTGCACCACTTGATAATACAATAATGTTAATGTTACAATAATTAAAACTTTTGAGGTGTTTTTATTTAAGGGGTTTTGGGCTCCTGTCATTATTACTAAATAACAAAAGAGATGAGGTGCTGCTAGATGGTGACACAAACGATAATTCTTGTCACATTTAATTTATTTACAATTTAATTATAAAATTATAGAAAATATTCACATTTTAAAAAAACACTGAAAAAAACCTATTAATTTCAACTACTGATACATTTAAGAGGTTCTTTTTGTTATACATACTGCAGTTCAGATTAACATCAGTGTTTGATGTCAGTATATTGTCTTTAGGTTTGATAGTTTTTAATTAGTCGATAACTTGAATACTCAATAGTTTTAATAATTTCTTTTGTCAAATGGAGCAAAGAAAGCAGAAAATATTCACATTTAAGAAGCTGAAAAAACTGAAAACGTCTCCACTCAAACCAATCAAAATAGTTGTCGATTAATCCACATTATACACAAATAGCCACACAGGATTCTTTATATTATATAATCTGGAAGCATGGCATGCTGAATTACACAGTAAATGATTTTACCTCTTTATGGTCTGAGTGATGGACGACTGGCGCTGTAAGACGGGCCGCCGCATGTCAAAGAGGTCGCGGGGCGGCGACTGGAAGTGCGAGGTCTCCACAGGCATGCTGATGCTGCGCAGGAACCCCTGCCTCTTCACCGGCTGCACCAGAAAAGAAAGGAAAAGTAAGAGTCAAAATTGAAAATAAGAGAGCGTAGAGAGAGAGGAAAAAAGGTTTGGTACCTGAACAAACGTGGGAGGCTCATCCAGTGACATCTGAGCGGTGGGAATGTCCAGCCTGAGCCAGGGAGGTTTCTTCCTCTGCAGGCTGCTGGTGCTCTCCCGCCGTGGTTCAGCCATGTTCTCTGTCCCAGCCCAGGCCTGCCAGCTGCACACAGAGAAAACCGTTCATCAGTGACGATTAAACGAACATAATCAATCATAATGTATTTAGTTTGGAGCAATACACGTTATGGCAGCAGTGATTTTCTGACACCGTTATAGTTTTCATGTGTTTGTTGTTGAACGAGAGCCTTATTTGGTGAGCTTTATATATGTTAATGTTGGGAGACGCTCCAATTTTTTGCCACAAGGGGGCATGACCTCCTCAGTGAGACAGCTTGATGTGGTTTGTAGGAGGGATGGGAGTCGGTATCGGTCAGATGCTGGTCAAAAGAGCTAGATCGGATATCGAACAGATAAAAATATTAAATCCTAAAATCATGTACGTATTTAGGAAACAAACACAGAGTGGGCACGAAAAACAAAGAGGAACCTAAAAATTATTAATATAGTATACCCAGGTTTCAGCGGCATAAAAAATGCCCATTTTTGTTGTTGATTTGTCCTGTGTCTCTCCCTTAACGTCTCTCAACATAAAGCCCAACAAATACGGCTCTAATCCGACAAAAAACGCGTTAAAACTATACAAATTGTAACCAATGAAATCACAATTATGCGACAACACAGTTTGTGCGCGTCACAGTTTGTGCTGCAGAATTGTTGCACGAGAGGGCGCTCAGGCCTCTGTCGTTGACTTCACACGTTTCTGTTCCACCCAGCACAATCTACAGTTTCACAGAGCCTTTTAAAAAAAGAAGAAGCAATAAATACTTGTGCATCAGAGTGAGGAAGTTTATGGTCTTAAAAATAATCCCTTAATTCTACAGTTCTACTCAAACTTAATCCCACTCGGTGGTTAAATGTTCCTCTGCTTCCACAAGACGTCCACCGGGGTCTAATGACTACGCGTGCATTCCCATGACGAGGCTGGCGGACCACAGGAGGAGCACAGTAAACGTCGGGCATCAGACAGGCCGCCTGCAGCTGCAGCCTCGTTACCAGCAGCTCTGCGTTTTATTGTCTAACCTCACTTCTCTGAGCCTGCTGCTTCACTTCCTGTCCTTTTTCTTCACTCACTTTATTCCCACGCAGCACTGAACTCCTTCACCTGTTCACAGCGCACACCAATTACAGTCTAACGTCTTAGTTGTTGCACTCATTATTAACTCTTAAGAGGTCCTTTAATATCCTGACAAATTTGTCCCTAAGGGCAGAAAATGTCACCTTGTCAAAAATGGATGTAAAAAATATTATATATTATTTTTATTCCCACTTTAAATTAGTCTATCTTTTAAAAATACTTCCATCTGAAAAATGTGTGTCAAAATTTTTTTTTGGCTTATTTTAACCATAAGATGACGAGAGAATGTCCTGTAACTAAGTGCTTTTGCCAGTAACTTCCAATACCTGGCAGTTATTTACAATTTACTGCAAGTTAAAATACTGTTTGAACTATTTTATTTGGAAAAACACTGCAGTTGTACATGAGAACAGATTTTGCATGTTAAATTTGAAATCTGAACAGTATAAAACATATACTCTCAATGTGCATAAACAACATGTACAGGGGTTCCCACTCTCTCCTCTCTGGTGACAAAGACGCTGATTCTCTGGCTTCCTCAAATTACCGTAATAACTTCTCAGATTTCAGAAACTTTCAGAAAACTTCTCAGCTTTCAGAAACCGTTGGACTACGGTAATGCAAAGTGCGATTATGCAAACGTGTCATCAACACATCAAAAGATTGACACGTTTAAAATGAAAAAATATATATTAATATATAATGTTTTTACAGCTCTTTTTGGGAAGGTGACATTTTTTGCCACTAGGAACAAATGCGTCAGTTTTTAAGGAACTGAGGCGACAGAAATGTTTCCAAAAATGAAGAGCAACTGGCAAATTTGAGCTATATTGATTCAACACAGCCTTAGTGGCTTGACAATAAAAATTGGAAGAGCACAAAATGTCTCTTAAGGGTTAATTTAATCAAGTTACTCTGTGCAGGCAGATGACAGGAGCTGGTCCTCAGCTTTGAAGCTGCTGCAAAAACCAAATGCCTCAGTTTCCCGTCCCTTCCCGTCACTTCCAGTTTTTAAAAAATGCCTCACAAGACAGCATTGTCACACACACACAGTGATTAAGTCACATCCGGGGCTTTGGAGCTCTGAGCTGGAACATGCAGGGTCACGTCCTCACTTCTTGTGTTCCAGCTCCAGCTCTGTGGCCGGTGACCACATCTGCTTTGTGTTGCCATTTTAACACACAACCACAGCAGGCTTCTGTTTTAGCCCGAGCAATGATGGGCTGTGTTGTCAGTGTATTTCAGCAGGGGAAGGGAAGCCTCAGACAGAGCTCGGGGGCAGCGGAGGTCATCACCCATGTGTTGACGTTTAAATGCGGTCAGAGTCTTGCTGACAGCTAATTCTCAATTCACAAGGAGTTTACAGAAGCAGAGCAGTTAAATGTTACTAGATCAACATTTTTTTGTTACTGAGAGACGCAAGAAAAACTAGATGTGATTACGCATGGTAGGTTATTATAGTCCATTAAAGCTAGGGTATGCAGTGTGGAAAAGCTCGTTCTGCCAGGGTACACTTTGAAAACATGCAACTCATACATCCAACCACCTCCAGTCATCCTCTCTCGACAAAGTCCTGCCCTCCCAAAATACTGTAAATCATTCTCTGGAGTAGAATTGTGAATATTTGCATTTTCTCTGTTATTTCTCTGTCAACTGAGTAACAATTGGTTATCGTCTCTACTTGCACCGCACCATCTTGTTGTGAAAACTGGACACACGCTGCGAGTTTCACAGTTTTGCAACAATGCTTAGCCATGGTTGGCGATGAAAATAAATGCCCATTACTTCTATTTTTAGGCCCTAGCCTCCCATAGTGTCACAAAAATGTACAAATGGCGCTTTTCCATTACTAGAGTACCTCCGCAACATGGCTGGAGTCATCATTGCACGGCTGCATGAAACTGCCATGACTTTGTTTTACATGCAACACAAACAAACTTTTCTGAAATACGAGTGAACGGCTTGCAATTCGGCTCACAACTTGCGGCTTTTGCTAAACACACCAGACTCCTCTGTTAAATATTAGGATTTTAGACATTTCCTTTGCTAAATGTTGGAGATTAATGCAAGTTTTCAGGACTTTTAAGTCTTTTTAACTGATCTACAGATTGGCATTGTTCGGTTTGATTCTTGTGTCGGACGTCAAGCTCAGTGACACAACACTCTCAAACTCAGCTCGCTTGGAACCTCCCCCGGAACAGGAAAAGAAAAAAAGAACATTCCACAAAGCACCAAACATCATCCCGTTACGACAGAACACATACGCTGTGAACACAGCATTTGACTGGGTCCATTATTTAACGAGAGTTAACCACAAAATACGCTTGTGTTTGTTCCCATCGCTCCGTCGTCTTCTGCTCGCTGTGAGCGTGTTTCATAGCAACGATTCACCTCCACTGTTTCTCTGGATCTGTGGGGATCGGGTAAAATGTTTTGGCACAACATGTTCATTTTGTGATGAAAACAGCCAGAGAAGAGACGAGTTTTCTGAAACGTTGTTTGATTTATGCGCTGTCTTGTATATATCTATAGAGGTAAACAGCGTAATATCCTACCAAGGGGCGTCGTGTCAAGCATGGAAGAGTTTGACCGTCTACACCTATTAGCATTTTAAATTGAATGATGTTTGACCTCCGATGACATTGTCTGGACTGTGATACTGGATAAGCCGAGCAGACTGGACCACAGCCAGTGCAGTGTGATGTGCTGAAGTCAATCCACTCTGTGCCAATGTTTGACCTCAGCGCAGCTTCACTCGCGGTTTGTTTTATATCAAGTCCACAAAGTCGACCGGCCTGTAAATCCACTAAATAATCCTCACAGACCTCATCTCTCCGACTACCGACGACGACATTTGGGAAATGCAAATGTGACACCCGTGGCTCGACTTGTGCACAAGTTGCCACTGCAACAGCAACATTTTCCTCTTGCCCCTGGGCTGAAAGTCCTGACATTTAATTACTTTCGCTGTTAGTACAAACAGCAAGGCTTCTGATATGGAGCAGATCTGGGAGAGGAGGGGAGGAAGGGAGGAGGGTCTCCACATCAGGGCTGCAGATCACACCAGGCTGAAAGCAGACAGCAAACGCTGCTGATTTTCCTCCGCACTAAACATCAACCCGCTTTAGCTCTTCCTGACTGTCCCTGTTGTTGCTGCTCTGCCTCCACAGAGTGAAGAGTCGACGGGAGGAAACACATGAAACAGCCTCCATTGTTCCTGCTCTCTGCGTTAGGCTCATTTCCTGCTTACTGTCTCCCACTCATCTCCCTCTTCCCTACATGTAACTGCCTTTCACAGGCCACCACAGCCGCGCTGCTCTTTTACTCGTCAGATGAAACCCACACATTGGAAGCAAACGTAAATGACACGAGACCGAAGCTGTAAAATCGGATTTTAAATGACAGCGAGACAAAAACCACTCTATGTCCCACACACACTGTGGACAAAAACAAAGGAACATCAGCCCATGGAAGTCTGTCTCCCTCATTCTCCCATGTCCTCCTCCAAAGACAACATGGCAGATGAACCGCTGGAACTCTTTAGCACAGTCACAGCCACAATAGCCACTGACTCATTTCTCAGTTGAAATGTCAGTCATTTCTGCAGCGGATTAACATAAAAATCGAAGCTGGTCCATGTCTGAGAAAGACCTTCAGAGGCAGATCTCTTTGGGGTTGCATTCTGCGTTTGGCAACAGTCCAGGCTGGGCTGGAGGATTATCCCTCCCTCGACAGAGCGTGTTATCTCTTCATGGTCAAGACTGACAGTAGAAGAAAACCCAGCCTAAAAGCACTAAAAGCACAGAGAAATGGAACTATTACAATTATTCAACCCATTGCATCTTATCTCGCTCTCAAGGTGATTTGGTGTGCAAGTGTGTAATAGTTTCCCACAGTGTTTACATTCCTGTCTCTGATTCTTCACATGACCACAATTTAATCTAGTTTCTCAAAATGATTTGTTTTGACTGCGAGATTCACATCTAAAGAGGGGGAAAACACCCGAGATTGGCTTCCTGCGATCTTGTCAGTCCCACACTTCCTACTCAGTCGTGATGCCCCTGACAATCCGGCAGAGCGTGGATTGTTTTTTTTGGGGGGTGGTTATTTTAAGCCATTTCACTTCTCCATTAGAAGACAGACAGGCGAACACAGACACAGAGGACAAACTGGTGTCCCTCCAGGTGCAGGGACATCATAATTACAAGGGTTGACAAACAGAACCTGCACTCTCTCCGCCTATTGTATTACGTTCTGCAGACAACCTCGAGCAGAAAGAAGTTTTCTGTGCCATCGTTTAATATAATCACTTGGTAAATGGTCTCCAGTCATGCGGAGGAAAGCTGCGGCTTATGACAACAGAGGCCCGGCTGTTACAGGTGAGGCTTTCAGTCAAACAGAGGACAAGGCGCAGTGAATGGAGCTCTGAGTGAGTACGTACCACTTTCAACACACGCCACCGGAGCAGGTGAGAACACCTGGAACGGATGGATGGATGGATGGAGGGGTCGTCCGACTGATTATGTTTCCTTTATTGTAGAAACACAGCCGAGGTGGTTCACACGCGGCTCCAAAAGAGCACTGGCCTCCTGTTTGTCACTCATCATGAATAAAATATTGATTTGGCTGCTGCCCTTTTTTTCTCTCCATGTTGGAGCTGCCTCAAAATCCCCAGTCTGTGTGTGTGTGTGTGTGACATGAAAGCAACAGAAACCGTGTCTCCTTGAAATTATACAGTTTCCTAGTGAACATTTCTTTCTCTGTCAAAGGTAAAACAAGTCCTCTGACTTTACGGCTTCCTAATAGTGAATGTTTTCTGGGCTTCTTTGCTCCATAGAACAAAAAAAAATCATAAAAACAGAATCATTTTGGTTTGTGGACAAAACAAGATCATATCGCATCATAAGTTACGGTGCTATAATGTGTTGACTGCTTGTGATGCATGAGGCAGAGATGAGGTTATGAATTTGGTCAGATTTGGGCACAAACAGCCCCTTGTTTGGGCTCAGAAAAGATCCTGCTCATGTGCCATCTTGTGTCCTGTGTTGTGGACGCGTTGTGGGGACGACGCATCCTGGACCCAAAAGGTCCAACCAACGCTGCAAGTATTCGCAGCCGATCCTCTGACGTCTTTGTTGCACCCCGTGACCACGGCTGTCGCCTCAAATACAAACTATATTACTATTGGCCACATGTCAAACATAAAAAAGGGGTTTCTTGTGAAACATAATTGAGAGTGTGGTTGTTTTTTTTGTGTGTGTGTGTGTGGGAACATAAATTTTACAAGACAGGGTTGGGCTTTAGACACGGGTATGTTGGGAAGCATTGCGCCACCTAATTGTCCTGCTACACAACAGATTTTACACATAATGAGATTCTGTGCCTTCACTATTCTTCAGCTAAAACACCTCCAACAATCCTTAGAAACAGTTACAAAACTGTCTAAGAACTCCTGAAGACACATCACCTGCGTAAATAATTAATCGTCATTCTTTGCATTCTTGAAATCCTCTCTGTCCAGGGCCAGTTTTTAATCTCAGCAAAATGCCTTACCCACATTCCTCGAGCTCACTGGCCGAACAGAACCGAGCTGAAACGACAACCAACAGGAAACCACATGAAGTCTAACCATTGTGGACTGGATTGGACTGGTTTCTGGGTACTGAGTGTTCTCCAAGGGCTCTAATTGAGGAGCGACAGGCCACGGCCTCAGGTGAACGACCGAGTCTGTTACTAAAGAGTAAAAGGGTGGACAGTGGAAAACTGTAGCATGCAGGGGTGGAGTCGCGAGGGGGTGACCTCATTTATCTGTGCAGTAAGAGGATGGGATACCTCATTCCTCATGGAGAAGTGCAGCTGTTCCTCTTTTGCTCTTTGACTTCACTGGCTCAAATTATTAGTGGAACTTTACATTTTTCCATTTCCCTCTCAATATCGCGGAACATCTTTGGTGCAGACTTTGTCTCGTTTCGTCTCCAATTTGGATCTCTACTCAAACGCACAAAGCATACAGACTGGAAGTGCATCAAACTGTCTGTAACTGAGGTAGTTATTGCAGGAAGCTTGAACTCGAGTTTTAGAAAAAGAAATCGCCAGTTTGAACTAGAGTTCGACCAATGTGAGGGTTTTTTTAATGTCGATTTTCTGATAATTAATAACACAAACAAAAGGCTAAGCAACATTTATCAAGTTTCTGAGAACTTTTCTTTGGTTCTCCCTCTCCTGGGATCACCAGAGCAGATGATCTTTCCTGACACAACCTTCCCATTTATCCGGGCTTGGGACCGGCAGTAGGAGGACACTGAATATGTCCAATTAACAAAGACCAATGGGGATTGGGTACCTTGCTCAAGGGTACCCCAGCCCTTGACGTGGTGAGGACTGGAGCCGGCAACCCTCCAAGGTTCCCTTTCCACTTGATATTTCCTTTTTTTTTGACTGTTCTTTGAAAACACTAGAGATGGAGAAAGGTCATTTGTGTCTGAATAAAAGCACTGACAACCACGCTGAATTTTACTATAAATCACTTTTTCCTCCACATCGCGATACTCGATTTGAACTTCAGCAGCTTGTCTTGACCTAATAAAGTGGCCACTCTGCGTTTCGTTTTTCTTTTTGTATTTAAAAATTAGCTTCAGATTACATTCCAACTGAAAAATTGACAGTTGAATTATTCCAAGGAAAATACCAAAAGAAGTTTTACTTTTTATTATCTGGTCCTTGACCTTGGCTGAGAAAACAAAAAATGTAAAGGAACCTGAGGCAGATTCCAGACTGATTAACCCGCTTAGTGCTTTCCTAGAAACCCAGTGGCACAAACATGTTTGGGTTTCCCCATACTCACACAGTTAGTCATTCACTCACAAATGCTCCTACTGTCCATTGTGTCTCACTCACTCCTTGCTGGAGGCGAAGCTGGACACTGGGAACAATGGAGGAAAAACAATTCCATTCAGTCTCTAGCAGCTCTTATAGAAAATAGTTTCTTCTCCTCAAGAAATACGCCGCACATGAGAAATTGTGAAATTAACCTCGATCAGCAGTTCCAATAAATGATATTTCATAATAATGATGTCATAGTCATTTCAGTGTGCGTGGGTGAAGACATTGTTCGAAGCGGTAGTTTTAACAATTCACCTCCCAGAACATAAATCATTTGCGGTTATTATTACCCTGCAGGCATGTGAGTGTGTGTTCTGCAGCTCGTGCAGGCATCTGAGGCCCATCTGCAGATTATTATTTGATCTTCATGTGAAGTTAAAAAAATAAAAATAAAAGACTACAAAAGCTCCTGATGTTTCACTTGGGCCGAGGAGAACACGGAGGAGAAACAGGCGGCTAAAAATAAACGTGTTATTCTGCAGCACAGACATTAATACAAGGTGACTTCACCGGTTGTGGAAGTTGATTTGGATACAGTCGCATGGATGATATAACGAGGAGGGGAGGGGAGGGGAGGGGGGGGAGAGACGGAGGCAATCACAGCTCTCCCTCTCTCTCTCTGCTAATCTCACAGGGAAGAAAATACACAGTGAAATTCAGCCACAGGCCAAAGTGTGAAGTGCAACGAACACCGGCAAAGCTGCCGTCATCTGAATTGACCCCATGTGACTGTGGCTGTCATACCACACCGGCCCTGACGACATTAAAAAACACACACACACACACACGGAGAGACATCAGAAATACCCGACGCAGCTGACCCTCGGATCAAGTGTCACGGTGGCTGCTCGCGGCGGGTCAGGCATGCCGGGCCGGGCCGTGCCGGGCGAGGCTGTGCTGCTGCTGTGACTGGGAACGTGGCTGGAGTAGAGGTGGACCGATTCATCTGCGGGGGTCGATATTTGCTGGTATTATTTATCAATTGGGCAATTTTAACTCATTTTTATTCACAGAAAGTTGATAAACGTTGCTACAACATTCAAACTAGGGATGGGAATCGGTATCAGTGAGTATCGGTATCGGTCCAATACTGGTCAAAATCACAAAATAACTGGATCGGATATCGGACAGATATATATATCGCATGCTTCACCCTGCACAGGCTGTACACATATACTGTAAATAAAGATCAGCAAAAGCACTTTAGCTGAGTCATGTTTGAGCCGTTACACAGCTTGGAGAATTATGTCTTTGAAATGACTCAGCACAAATGGTCTAAAATGACTATATCAGACTGATATCGGTATCAGTAGATACTCGGACACAAAACAGTGGTATATTTTTTCAATTCATGTGTTTCATGTATTTAATATTTGGTTCACACATTGTTTTTATTGGAACATTTACTCGCTTATTAATCAAACTATTTTGATAATCAATTAATCTGTTTGAGGTTTTTTTTTTGGTTTTTTTTTAAAGGCCTCATGCCTTTCCCCGTGTCGCTCCACGGGTCTTAAGCTCTCGCTGTCAGCACTCGGTGGGATTTTTACAAGAGAGAATTAACCTTTCGGTGTCAGCGGTTTCAGCGTGCAGCGACACAGTTGTGTCAGGTCCACTGCCAGGTTCCCTCACTGTCATAACAGTGTTTACCAAATGACGGGACGGGAGTGTGTGCCAGAGATAGGAATAGCTTGTCAAAGTATAAATGGCCCCCGGTCCCACAGTGGGCTGCGTGCATGTGGCGTATTTATAGAACAATGTCGACTGCAAATACAAAGACAGACACGGCACAAAAAGAAACAACCCGTCCTGCTCGGGGTGGATCGGCTGTGTTCTGATAAAAGCTGTGTGCAACAAAACAGGGTTTTTATAAAAATGAGCTGCATCCATTTATCGCAGCATCTTCACCACACCTTCCCGAAGCCTTATACACAGTATATGACAAGGTCCTAGAAAATTGCAATCAGGTTATTTTATCAGCACAGGACGCAGACCTTTCATCATGCAGCAATATCCTGCACAGGAAATCAATACGAGGGAGCGGCAGGTGGAGTGAAACCAACACGTGTAATTCCTCTAACGTCTGCAGAACCAGAATCAGCTGCGAGCAGAACCACAACGAGCAAAGTGAAGTATCTAATTCTAAGTTTTCAGACGTGTATTGTGATTAGGGCCGGGTATTGATTATAAACTCGATACAGCAGCGAAGTCAAACAACATCCTGTGAGTTTATCGGCTCGCAGACGCTGAGGAGGTTAACTCCTCAGATACCGATTTTTGATATTGATTGACACATTCTTGATGTTAACCCTTAGAGCACAGAGCCTTTAGGCTGCCTCTGTATCCATTACTGTTAAAACAATATATATATATCTATATACAGAGGCTATAAGAACATAGAGTAAATGGCCTGTATTCATATAGCGCTGTCCTTCACTCATCTTTCATCAGAAGCAACATGGGGTTAAGTGTCTTGCCCCGAGGACACTAGCAAAGCCCGGGAATCAAACCCACAACCTTCAAGTTGAACGACAACACGCTCTACCACTGAGTTACCTAATGCTATGGTTCTCAAAATTTTTACACCAGTAGGTTTAAAAACACCAACGTTAAAATACAAAGTCAGCTACGGACTTTTCACAGGAGGCAGATTTATTCCCAATAATCCAATCCAACTTTATTTGTGAAGCACTTGTGGACCATAGTGCTGTACAAAATGATAAGCATGGAAGCTCACGCGAGGTGATAAGATACATCTCAAACAAACAGATAATTTACTCTCTCATCATCCTCCTCTTCCTCACATACACTTCAAACACCGGCACAGTGAAATTAGATTAAGACGGAGCGAGAGATAAGGTTACTCTATTTATTTGTCTGATTTGCTTAATTTTCTACGCACTGAGTTCAAAATTCCTCAGCTCTACTCCAGTCACATACCCTGTTATCCCCACCAGAGGAAGCTCGCGTACCACTGCTGGTACACGTGCTGTACCACAGTTTGAGAACCATGGCGTAAGAAATCAAACTATCCCTTCAAGCCTTCAGGTTTGGTCTTGGAGAAAAGGTGTATCTCCATTGCAAACGTGTGGCTTGGGATCCCATGGGTCTGGACAACACAAAGAAGGCCTGAAAGAAAGAAGATTTTTAATTAACTCCAAACAATCCCCTCAGTTCCAAAACCAGGTGGAACGTTATTAAATGAGCGGCTAATTCAACCCAATTGAATTATTGACTCATCGTGCAAAGGTGAATTATTTACCACGTATTTCCAGCCGGAGACTCAGAGGCACTTTCTACAACCGTGCTGACTTTTTCTTTTTCTTTTTCTCAGCTTTGTCGGCTGTTTCAGCTCACGACAGCAGACGGAAAAAAAGGAGGTTCATTCCAGTGAATCTGTGTCATGTCACTGTCCCGAGCTGTGTTTGTGCCGCTAATCGTGAGGAAACAGACGAGAGTCAAAACTCCCAAATAGTGCCCCCTCTCTCTCTCTCTACACGTCTAAGTGCGTTTCTTTTACATATACTGTGAGACGATATGAGATGATGAGTAAATATTCACTATTGCATGTGATAGATTTACCACAGATTAATACTATTGCCTATTGATGCATCTGTTGACTGTTTTCTCAGTTAATCAATTAATCAATTAGCTGCTTGAAAATAATCACAGTATGAATGGAAATGTTAATATATATATTATATACAAATGTGCAAAAGAGTGTAATGAAAAAACACATGAACTTCAGTCAAGTCTGATGTCCAATACTGGTTAAAGTTAATCATTATTGATATAATTATTCTCTTGATGAACGGATCAGTTACTTGGTCCACAAAATGCTAAAAAGTGTTGTAAAATGTCCACACCTCAAAATGATAAGATATAGATGAGACGATGAACCAGAAGTGGCTTTTATTTTATAAAATACATTGATTTATTAATTGTCAAAATATGGATTTGGTGATGGGTTTTGTCTTCTTCACTTAGATATGCTGATGCATCGCCGTATGATATATGAATATATCACAGAAATGCTGCATCGTGATATTATTGGTATCGTGGAGAGTCTCTGTATAAAGTAGCTTAAACTTGAGTAAAAGTATCTTAACCAGAAAATGACTCAGGTAGAAGTTGAAGTCACTTTTTTAATAATATTACTTAAGTAAAATGTCATATGAGTATATGTCACAAGTATATGACATGTACTGTACTTAAGCATCAAATGTACGTATGTGAGGAGTTAGGATTGAGTGTTAGGGCGAGTTGTCTTCCAACTGGAAGGTTGTGGGTTCAATTCCTGGCTCTATATTGTCGTTGAGCAAGACACTTAACCCCATGTTGCAGCGTGTGAATGAATGAATGGGTGAAAACTGAAGTGTCAAGACAAGAAAAGCTCAATATAAATACAGACCATGACCAACTCTTCTTTTTGTGATTTTATTTTGTAGCAACAAGTAACAAAGAGCATATATGTGAATTTTGTACTGAAGTACAAAAACATTACAACACTAATTGTGGGCAATATACCGCGTATCGTACTCGAGCAGTAGTGAGTGTGTATAAAAACCACTACTTTTGAAGCTGTTTGATGAGCTGTCTGCTTTAAAGAACAGCAGCCAAACCTGAAACCTACTACAAATGTGTTTGCAACAAAAGCTCATCATCGACTCACTGTATCACCAGCGGAGGCGCTGACAGTGATGCTCACTGCACCACACGGGGGGGATCCAGCAGCTCCTGATAAAAAAAAAAGACCCTCAGCGCAACCCAGCGTCCCGCTGAGGCGTAAAGAGCACTCCATGACAAACAGATCATAAAAACGCTGTGGGACGAATTAACGAAATTCAACGAGACTGTGAAACTCCAGAGAGCTCGTCCTAAACTCAGAGGCCATGTGGTAACACGTTAAAAAAGCCACAGCGAAAACACAGCTGCTGCTGTTCATCTGCATTTTATCTAAAAGAAAATGTGTTTTTAATTCATTAAGAGTTTCTAAAAATGTGAACATTTTTCTGGTTTGCGACGACACTGACTTAGATATCTTTGGTTTGATGACAATTGAGGATGTCACTTAGAAACAGTCACACAATCTGCCAAGATATGATTAGTTTTGATTCAGGGCTGCGGCTAATATGAAATGATAGGATTTGCCCATTTTACACAGTTTAGTGGAAATGAAGTCATAAAAACAACAATAAAATAGGATTTATCTGAGTCCAGACTTGACTGGAATTTCATAAATGTATTTATTTATATCAATTAATGGTTAAATTGCAATTATTTTGGCCATTTTATGATTGTTCAAGCAAATAATCAACAGATTATTTAATAACATCTGCTTATTTTTGCTTTTAGGAGTAGAGAAAACAATAAGATGTCAACATATTACCAATAAAGTACGTATAGCTGAATTAAAAGTGTGGCAAGGGACACATTTTGCAATTTTACAGCAGTATTATATAAATGTATTTATTTTTATCAATTAATGGTTAAAGTGCTATTATTTTGAGTGACAAACAAACAATTTTTTACCATTTTTGGCCAATTTCTAATCAACAATTTCACCAATAGGGAGCATAATAACAACAATAATAATAATGCTAACAATAATAATAATAATAATTCCTTCAGTTTCAATAGGGTACTACGCACCTTGTGCTCGAACCCTAATAATAAAATCAGTTAATTTTTGCTAGCCTTTTCCAACACATGAAATTTGATATATATAATATATATATCAAATTTAATTTATATCATTTTAATTTAGATCAGTAAAGGTAAAAGCCAAGGACATTAAGATCAGTGTGTCGCTGACCTTTTGACCTTGCTCTGCTCTTACACTGAGGCAACGTTTAGACAAAGACAAAGTAGAGCGTCATCCTCTCAGCGCCCGGTCCTCAGCTCATAACAAGAGTGACCTGAGACGGACAAACAGACAGCTCATTGTCTACGCGAGGTCGGACATTCTCGGGTTAAAGTAAGAGGAGATGCTCACATACAAGCGAGCGAGTCCCGACAACATGTGATCCCCCATCTAAATAGTTTCCACCATGATATCAGCCTGAATCAGGACGACGACAAAAGGCTGCATTGTATAGTCTGACATGGACCGGCGTGAACCAGGCTGTTTGTGTACAGCCTGATGCTATAGTCGTCTATAAAGGAAAATAAAGAAAGAAATACAAAAGGAAGGAAGGAAGGAAGGAGTTTTCCTTCCTCCATTAGTGGAAAACGGTGAACGAAGCAAATTCCAAGCTGGAAAATGTATTCATGTGAGGCACGAGATGAGGTAACTGCATTAAGGGTTTTGCAGAGACATCACACTTGCGAGTGTTATTATATATTGAACGACACTATAACTTCGTTTCTACAATCTACATTTTATGTCTGCACAGCAGTGCAATTATATACAGTATAAAAATAACATATAAACTCGAGTAATCGTTAGGTCCATAAAATGTCAGAAAATCAGTGATCAGTGTTTCTCAAACCCTGGAAATGACGATGTCCTCAAATGTCTCGTTTTGTCCAAAAAACAAAAGAACTATTCAGCTTTAAAGATTTCTTTGTGATGTGGAGCAAAGAAACCAGCAAATATTCACATTTGAAAAGGAGCTGAAAAATCATAAAAACCTGTTTTAATGACTTAAATACACTCAAAGCGAAAGTTGATTAATTTAGCAGAGCTGCAGCTGCAGATTATTTTCATAATCGATTAATCTGTCGATTATTTTCCCGATTAACCGAGTAATCATTTGGTCCATGAAATGTCAAAAAAATGGCGAATATGTGGAAAAATGTTGATCAGTGTTTGTCAAATGTGGAAATGATGATGTTCTCAAAAGTCTTGTTTTTGTCCTCATACCAAAATGACTCGGTGTTAATGATTTATTTTCTTATCTGGAGCAAAGAAACCAGAAAATATTCACATTTAAGAATTATCGATTATCAAAATAGTTGACGATTCATTTAGTGATCGATTAATAATCGAGTAATTGTTCCAGCTCTAATTATTAGCAGGAAACTAGGGATACCATTTTTCTGTGTCCGATACCGATACCAATATTATTCCGATACAGTCATTTTAGACCATTTATGAATGTAGGAACTGTGTAAACCAATATTGTTCTGCCAAAGAGAAGAAATAAACAGCTCATAACATGACTCAGCTAAAATGCTTTAGCTGATTTTTATTTACATTTTTGAGTATCACACTGATACTTATTCCCATCCTTACACGAAACAAGTCTAAAAGACTAAAGCATATAAAGTTTAAGTGGCTTAGCAACATTTATCAAGTTTATGATATCTAGCAGTTATTCAGCCGTTTAGGAATTATGGACATCACAAACGTGTGACGCACTGAATGTCGTTATCCTGAGGGGCTACCGTAATGACTAGTATATGGACGTAAAGTGCTATTTCTCTGCTTTCCGGTATCCATTCATTCATCCGTCTTCTAACACACCCTGGATAGATCGCCAGTCCATAGATTTGGGAATTTTCACAAGCGGTTTAGGAGTTACGGTAATGAGAAGTACATCTTGTTTGTGCCTATAATACTTACTTTAACTAAAGGATCCTAAAGTACACACAAAGAAACAAAGAACAAACAAAGAATCACAAGCCTACCTTAGAGTCTCCCCATTTATCCCACTATGTCTTGTATGGCCAGATTCTTGTCAACACACAGCCCCAATACCGATACTGACTATCATGTTATTCCTGTGGAAAACTGTGTGACTGAAACTCTGACTAACTGCCTCAGGCCGTCCAGGTCTTGTATTCGGTTTCATCTTTGTGAACTAATCAATCAACGGGGGCTAAAAATACCTCACAAAAGGATGACTATACGCTGTGTCATGTCACATCCTCTGTGGCAGGACCACCAGCATATTGTGTGTGTGTGTGTGTGTGTGTGTGTGAGGGGGGGTTAGATTAACGCTTATTTGGACGCAAGGAAGGAAGTGCAGCAGCAGCAGAGGAAGAGGAGGGAGGGAGGGAGGGAGGGTGGGAGGAAGCACACCTCAGACCAAGCACATTCTCTGTGTCCGCTCCACACGACCACGGAAACAACATACTCCTGTCCACATGGCACAGGAAGACACATTTAAACGGGTGGCACATGTAAATACACACACAATCCGTCACTGGCCCATGACTGAGTGAGTAAGGCCTGTCGCCTCCTCTGTCTCCTCCTCCTCCTCCTCCTCCTCCTCCGCAGCTCCAACGCAGACGAGAGCCTGAGAGCGAGATCGTCAGTGCGCCGTGACAGTGAGGACGACGCGTCTTTTAAAAAAGATGACAGATGAATAGAGGCTCGGAGATCGTGGGGACAAAAGGGAATCAGCAGAGAATGAAGACTGTCAGTCTCCAGACGCCCGAGATATCCAAAGTCAAAAGACTGGAGATTAAATTGCTTTCTGCACGCAATGACTTAAAAATGTACTTACCCGGCGCTTTGAGAGAACAACAAAATGCCTAATTCCTAAGAATCATCATCATCATGGGCTACTTTTGTGTTTTGAATGTTTCCGTCCCGTCGGACGTCGCGCTCATGACTCTTCCAGTGACGACACACTCTGACCAATCAGCGAGCAGCAGTCTGTTGACGTCACTTACTGTAACTATCATTAATGGAATAGCAAAAAAAAAACGAGTCGAGTTGAGTCGTGCCGAGCTAGATCTGTACAATGGAAAAGCACCAGAAGTCACATCAATGCATCCTTCAGTCAAAATCAAACCAACATTACCACCAATATTAATATTACCAGCACCAACCATTCACACTCACATTACCAGATCAACTGGAGAAAAGCCCAGATTTTAACTAGGAACCTTCATTGGTGTGAGCACCAGTGCTAACCACATCAGCACTGTGTGGCTTCTTGAAACTACAATGGAAACAATTACTCGAATAATCGATTATTAATCGATTAAAAAATGAATAGTCAACTATTTTCATAACTGATTCATAAAAAATTTTCATTTCTGATATATGTTATAGCTTCTTGAATGTGAATATTTCCTGAATTTCTTTGCTCCACAAAGAAATCATTAAAAACTGAGTCATTTTCATTTGTGGACAAAAACAAGACATTTGAGCACATCATCATTTCCAGGTTTGACAAACACTGATCAATATCTTACATCACAAACTCAAGTATCTACCAATACCAATATCAGATAAAGTCATTTTAGACCAGTTTAAACTAAACCTCTAAGCTGTTCACGACACATTTGTGCCATTTCCAAGACACAATAACCCAACAAATATTCTTCTCTAGTGTGCCCAGTTGGCACATATGTGCTGTTTAAAAAACAACAAAAAAAACAAGCATCTGAACAAGAAAAGACAAACAAAAGTGTCAAGAATATGTGACAGAAACACACTGAACCTTATTAAAGTATGGTACACAAACCATACCAGGAAAATAAACATAGGTAAGCTCACGTTTACCAAATTCAGTCACTTTCACAATGAATTACTTTGATTCCATGCCTTTGTGTTTTTCCCTCATAAACTGACTCAACCTTCAGCGCGCGGTCTAATTTTGATGCTTTTACCCGTGTTTGTGCTTTCAAACCCTCAAATGGAAATCACTGTCGCGCCTCAGGCGGCTGCAAAACGTCTCCTTGAAAGATTTGCAGCCCCGCAACAGTCATTGATCCGACTGCATCGATTTCCTGGCCGCGCAGGTCGTCGATATATATATATGTACACACACAGCGTGTTTGTACACACGTGGGATGAGAGTGTGCTGATGTAGGCCGGGGTAAGCCAAGCAGGGAATAATATTAACTGAAAGAAAAAAAGACTCCTTAAGTGTCCCGTATCACAGAAAGACAGATTCTCATATGATATAAATCACAATAAAACAATCCGATTTGTCTGTTCAGGCAGAAATTCATTTTGCTTTCGCAGAGGCAACATCCACAGACGCCTGTTTAATCTCCTAACCCCTCTGGATTTGGTGAGAGAAGAGGAAATCTTTTTCTTTCTTTTTTTTGTTTCACACACAAATACGAGGTTGTTTCTCTGCAACAAATAAAGCCACGTATTCTCTTCATCAGCCGTCAGAGCATAGAAGAGAATGAGTCTGTTTCTTGAGTTATAATCACGTCAGTAAACATTTTCCTCAGGAGTTTATGGTTTCAAACGCTCGTTTCAGGCCTTTTTTAATAAAACACTGTGTCCATTTTTGAAAATGATGGTCCTATTTACAAGCAAGTAGACGTCAATGCACGGCGTGCTTCAGGGTGTGGTGTGATTGATCGTGAACGCCATGCGCCGTGACCTGCCAACCCCCGGTTGGCTATTCAATGGACCTGACTGACTCGACACCTGAAGACTCCGTTTCTATATGTGTGTGAGTGTGTGTGTGTCCAATCACAGACGAGATTCACCAGCGCTTTCTCACTACTGTAATTCCTAAATGGTTGAATATTTGTCAGATATCAAAAGTGAAAGTTATCTTGGGAAAACGGGGGCAGAAGAACTCATGAAAATGAATCCAGGCGGCCTGAATATCATGATGGTCATAAGAGGGCTTTTTCAGGTTTAAGATCTGGTTTTAGGGTTGTGTTGAAATTGGGTTTAAGTTAAGGTTAGGGTAAGGGAATGCATTATGTCTATGACATGGCCCTCACTTAGATATAAAAACAAGTTTGTGTGTGTGTGTGTGTCACTGTGGTGGGACACAAAAGTGTGTCACGTGACATTCTGGTAGAGTCTGTGAACAACATAGTGCAGATGGCAGAGCAATGACTCAGATAAATATGAGGTGAGGCATTTCTTTTTCTCTCTGCACATGTGAGGACCAGCCATTTCTCTGGAAAACAGATTGTTGCGTGTGTCTCTGTCTGGAAACAACTGCAAAGCCACAAATATTTCACCCACATGAGGAGCAACTTTCAGCATGATCTGCTACCTCGTCCATTTAATAATAATTAGAATAACGAAGGAATAAAGGATATGGTCCAAAATTATATTCCGTAAAAACATATATTTTTGCATTTTAATCGTCATTTTCATGCAAAAAAATTCTCAATCGACATTTTTTGGTGTCTGTCCACAAAGAAAACACATTTTCTCATGTAAAGAGTGATATTTTTGGGTCGTTGTATCTTCACACGTGTATCTTCATCAGATAACTGCAGTGTCTTCTGATTTGAATCATATTGGGATTTAGATTATTTTAGATTATTATTATTAATTACGGACTGATACTATTCATGTAGACCGATTAATCATCAACAATTAAAACAAGATTTCTGATCGTTTCAGCTTCTTAAATTTGAATATTTTCTGGTTTCTTTGCTTCACATAACAAAGAAATCATGAAAAGTGAATCATTTTTAGTTTGGGGACAAAACAAGATTTCAAGAACCTCATCATTTCCACAAACACTGATAGACATTTTTCAGCATTTTCTGGCATTTTATGGACCAAACGATTATTCGATTAATCATGGAATATAATTGCCTGATTAATCGATTATGAAAATAACCATTATTTGCAGCTTTTTTCGACCTGTTTCATATATTTATTATTTAGTTTACACATTATGTTATTAAATAATTGCAGTGCAGAAATAAAGTGCAGAATGGAGAGAGATCATTTGTGATGATTAAACAAGTTATATTTTATTAGATGGTGGGGGAAAAAAAGAAAATCAACGACATATATGGGCCAAAAAATAAAAAATAAAAAATCAGCATCAATTATCGGCCCAATTTCTAAAAATCGGCATTGACAAGAGGAAAAATCCATATCGGTCGTCCTCACATAATAATTTTGCCATTGAGTGCATGTGAAAAAGATTTTTAGCTCCCTAAAGTCACTTATTCATGACCAAATTTCACTAAAGACAAAACAATATTATTTCAAGTGGATCATTGTGACAGTCTACTCTGATTAAATGAGTGTGTGTGGGGAAGGGGGGACCTGAGGGGACACCCAGAGATGGTGTCAGGGTCTCTGAGCCGCCATTCCTGAGGTGCAAAAGTGAGGATTAAGGGACAGGAAGACGAAAGAATGAAGCCGTGCAGCTGGACTCTGAGATCTGTGGAAAACTCCCAACAAAAGGCACAGGAAAACTGGGAAGGCCGGGGCAGGTCCTGTGGGACTGTCCCGGGTCCAGCGTGAGGGGGAGAGGCCTCCTCGCTCCTGATGTAAGTGAAGAAAACACACAGACTCTTTGTCTTTTGGAAAATAGTCACATTTTCCCCACAGGTCACAGCTCACACACACACACACACACACACACACACACACACACACACACACAGAGTGAGCGACGAGCACTCTGTGCCAGGTTTGACAACTCTGGAGAATATTGTCATGCAGGAGAAAGAAAAGATCGGTGAGGAGACTGAATGTCTGAGACGTGAAAGTTAAAAAATAAATGTTGAGTCCCAGAGTGGGAGTACAGACCGTGACAGGCTCCAGGAATAAATGACTTCTCATTTGCATTACTCCGCGTGTTTGTTTACGTCTCGGTCTGATTGATTACGCTTGCACTTCACCGCGTATTATTAGGCTCGGAGCGCGGCGCCCTTCACTATTGCTGGCCGAGATCAAGCGGGCACCGTAAATGAGAGTTGTTGTTTTTTTACATCATTTTCCCTGGCACGAGGCATCACAGGGCCTGTCAGCTGGCAAGTGGAAGGGAAAGTTGGCACAAGTATGAACGAAGGGAGGAAGAGGCGGCGGCAGAAAAGGGAAAGTTGAGAGAAACTGAATCAGGTACTTGTTTAAATATGCTGAAGGTGCCTGGCAGGAGGCCACGTCACTCAACCTGGCAAACGTGAAACACTGCCAATCAGATTAACTGGAATCTATTTGTGGGTAAGAGCCGGGGCATTTATATGCTGCGTCCTTCATCTGTAAACAGGCTCTGACAAGAATCAAAATTATCAGTCCTGACCGAGGGAGCGTTTGTGTGTATACAGCAGCAGCGCAGGGGCGGGTGGAGTCGAGACGTTTTTATCCCGACAAACTGCTGAACAACAAGATTTTTTTGAGCGGCAAATTTCATTTTTTTAAACTCTTCCGTTCGTTCCTTTGTGTTTTAAAGTCAGACTCAAACTTGTTTGCAGTCGCCTGGCATTTACGAGTGCAACGCTGTTGCCTAAAACAAATCACTTCCTGCGTGCAGCAACGGAAGAGCTAAGCACAGTAAGTTTCAATGCACATTTAAAATGTAAGTATTTATATAGCACCTTTCTCGCCAAAGATGCTTAACACTACAGCTTTACATGCAATTGCAATTCAACTACCAACTGCATTATGTGGTGTTCGTTGGACAATTTCAGTTGGACTCTCATGTCAACATGACTTTGAAAAACTAGACGTTTTCTTTTTCCGATGACTGATGCTGATTTGTAGAAAGTTTGGAAAGAATGTTGAAGTCACCTCCCACTTCCTTCCAAGAGGCGTGACCAATGGACGTAGGTCAAAATGCTTGTGTACGAAACTGGATCAACCGACAATCAATCATGCCAATGACTCAGGTGATGAATGTAGAGTGAAGGAAAACATGTCAACAAACAGGCCGTTTGTAGTTTACGAGGAGCGATGGCATCGAACAACGCCCGTGGAGCAAGTACAAACAATGCTCGATGTCACTTCTGTCATCATCGTGTTAAGCTCACCTCTAACGCGCCAATAATTATTTGTGAAATTGGCTGATAGATAAATAATAATCAGCAGATGCCAAATATTGGTCCGATTTATCAGTCTGTCTCTAGGACTAACGCAGCGCTTTGGGACGCACCATTGGCTTATTTTAGTTGAGAGTCCAGCATTGGCATTTAAAAAACTTAAATGGCTGAAGTTCAGTCAAAACAAAAGGAGCCTTCACTCACTGACTGAGATCCAGCTCGTCTGAAAAAAAAAAAGTAAAAGTAAAAGAAGACAAGTCACAGTGGAGGCCAAAACACACCCTGGTTTCTGGGAAAGCTGCTGGAGTGAGTTTGGTGCATGGTATGTGAATGGGATGTTGGTCGGACTGTTGAAACTGTCCAGATATAACCGTGTGTGTGTGTGTGTGCGCGCGCATGTGTGTGTGTGTGTGTGTGTGTGTGCGCGCGCATGTGTGTGTGTGTCTGCTGCTCCATTCAGGGAACAGTCAACTTGAGTTTAGCAGTCTGGTACACAATGAGGATTCACAGCCTCTGGGCAGGACAGCGGACTGTGCCAAAGATAGAGGGGGCAGCATAGCGGTGGATGGGTGTGGGGGTGTTTGGGGGTGGGGAGGGGTTGTTGGAGCGGGCTGGTCCGTGGAAAGCGTTCCTATTTAAAACTGCACTATCATTGCTGCTGGGATACTGTATCAGTCGGGGTGTTCCTTAAACGGGTCCTGGGGTCCTGTGGCCTGACAATGATCTGAGAAAAAGTAAACAAACGGCGCCATCATTACACAACGACCAAGACCCACAGAGCACACGTTACACTACAGTAGTACTGACATACAGTATCATTAGGCTTGGCTTGCAACCACTTTCTGGGGCTGAACAATTTGGGGGGAAATATCTTATTTTCTTAACCTTCTTTATCAGGGACTGTGTACAAAACATTAGACTCAGCAGAGCAAAGATGCCGTTACTAGATTCTACCTACTTTTGCTTTAGTCCATAACACTCATTCAGTAGAAGCTTCAATGACATACATTCATTATTCCCACCTACATTCAGAGTATGCATGTTATATGCTATATGCTATGTAACTATATATGTATATATATATATATATACACATATATATATACACATATATACACATATATACACATATATATATATATATATATATATGTATATATATATATATATTATATGTATATATATATATATATATATATATATATATATATATATATATATATATATATATATATATATATATATGAAAGACAACAAAACATCTAGCGGTGATCTTTTGACATTGCAAACATGATTCGGTTTCTGTTATGATTTAGTACAAGTCAAGGATTAGTTATATATACATAGACATACTGTATATAAAATATTCCCTGTTTAATAGATTTAACTTGTCTGCACCGTTCTGCAAGGTATTAATCGTTTCCAATGTGTACAGTGCAATATTTAAAAGCGACACAATGTAGGTTTTCCAACCTTCAGAAAATGCCTGCATTGGCACAAAATGGCTGCACTTCCATCCATTCACCCATCCATCTTCTACCACTGTATTGGGGTCGGGGATGGACAGGTCGCCAGTCCATCACATATAGAGACAAACAACCACCCATGGCTGCACTGCAATAATCTTCACACACAAACACAGTGTTCCCGGCGCTCACCTACTGCATTTGCATGACGCCGACTTGACATTTAATCTGTCGATCACTGAGGACGTCCTCTGACAGCGGTCGCCTGCATGCGACTGTACAGACTTTCCACAAGTTGAACATGGAGCTGTGCTGCCGTAACTTAACCCCGTGTGAGCTTTGAAATGAAATCCCCCGTCAAGGGATTTCACCCACATAAAACTATGCAGTTGCAACATACCTGACACAGACTGTATATTTCTGTCTCGAGGCAGCAGGTTAAAAAGAAAAGATATTTATTGCTTTATCTTGCCGACACGCCCCTCTTGAGACTTTTTCACACTCAGAGAGGAAGATCAAAGTTCAAGGAGTCACTGCAGCTCGTCTGTGTGCGCTGGCTTTCCGGGGGAAAAACACACACGCGCAGCATTCCCACAGCTCTGAAAATGAGCTTTGCCCTGAGGTTAACCAACCTCAGACACCATGTCAGTGAGAACACAAGCTGTGCGACCAGAAACAGCCTGTAACTACCAACCCCAAATTAGATGTTTTCATCTCTGCTACAGCCTAATGGTGGCTTCAGCCGAACAACTCCAAACAATTCATCCAAACCCATACTTTCAATTTAGCCCTGCCTCCCGGGTTTTCACCAAACCTGTGCATCAAAGGCCGCTAGTAAATTCTGAGAACACCGCCTCATGTACGGCTATCTGGCTCGTGAGGTAGACCTGAAATAGTCCTGCTGCTGCTGCTGCTGCACGACACCATTACATCACAGCTGACTTCACCAACATGGCCGCCGCTGCATCATGCCACCACCAAGATGTAATTGGATGGAAACAACTGGATGCAACGACTGTGAGTCACACAACTAGAGCATGGAAACCCAACCTGAGCCCGCAGGGACCCGAGGGGTCAGGCTAGGTTTGGACAAAAAGAAATGATAGTCATTTTTATTATTGCGTCATTGAAAATACGGCGTAAGCGGTTAATAAATTGATGTACAGCGAGTAAAAACTGTGTGTTCCATGATATTGAATGTTATCCTTTTCCTCCAAGGTTGGATTATGTCAATACTTATCAGCGATTACAGTTGAAGTGATTGTCGTGTTTGTGAGTCTTCGTGTGTTAAGTCATTAGGTGTGTGACTTGTGTGTATCCGTGCGGGCTAGGGTTAGGGTTAACCCTAACCCTTGAATATTCAGAGGTATTATTTATCAAATATTAGAATATTCTAAAATCCCAACGCATAAGAGTTAGTGAAAGTAATGCAGGGTCCACAGTTTGTTGAGCAAGTGGGAGCAGCTAACGAGATGCATTCAAAGACATTGGTAAATTTGATCATTTCTACAGCGATTATCAATTGATTATCGCCGATTAAAAGTGTTTTCATCATTTATGAATCAGTGTGAGTTTGTTCAATAATTAAATCAGTTTCTTAAATGCAAATATTTTCTGGGTTTTTTGCTCAATATAACAAAGAAATAATTTGTGGACAAAACAAGACGTTTGAGATCATCATAATTTCCAGGTTTGGTAAACATTGATCAACATTTTTTGACATTTTACAGACCAAACAGGTAATCGACCAATCAAGAAAATAAATCGTTTAATAGATTATGAAAATAATCCTTGGTTGCAACCCTACAATCAAATTAATTTAATAATTAAATACATACATCCCTAGAGTGTTCATGGAGTTAGTAGTTGCTTCCTCCTGGATGTAAAATAACTTTCTTTTCATTTGCCATAACTATAAATGAAGGCTAACAATCACCATGCTTCAGCTTAGTCTGACTGTGTAGAATACAGGACGTGTGTTTGGACAGGTTTGAGTCGGGTTCAGTCAATATCTCTCGGGCTCTGTTGGGTTAAGACAGAAAAATGCAGCCTGAGGGATGAAGCCTGTCTGGCTCACACAGCAAAAACAGGCACCAGTCAGTGAGATGCTTCAAATCTGTGCAAGCAAATGCTCCTTCCACTTCCACTTCCTGTTATAATTAAAAACCAATGCACCACAACCAAAACATGTTCTCTTGTTTTTGTCCCCTGCATCATTAACAAAGTAAAATGTAGCTGCTCACAAGCAGCACGGCAGACACCAGGAAAACAACATTGGTTTCTGTTTCCCCCCACAAATACCACCTTGTTTGACATGTGAGAAGAATCACCGCGACTGACTGAGTCAATCCCAGTAACCGCATTAAAGTCATCAAGGTACGAGCTGAGCGAGTGGGCGCCCGGCGAGGTTAAGATCAAACACTTGCCTGTGGGCTCTCGTGAAAAAAAACGACCAAATACATACCTCACATGCCTTCTGGAGCTTACGTCTGTTTGAGCTCAGTCGTGGGAGCAGTCGTAACCAATATCTTTAAACAGACAAATCACGTGCGTTGCTTCTAAAGTAGCAGAACGGGTTGGTTAACATGCTTGACCTCTCTAGACGCTGCTGCTGCTGCTGCTACTGCTGCTGCTGCCGTCGACAGGTTTCACACAAAGCACACGCCGCCGGTGACGACAGATACACGATCATTTATAATTTATCTCTGTAACACTTAAGGGCATTAAGCTTTGGCTGGCACGGCGTCCACGTTTCAGCTGATACGCACAGAAATACATCTTAAATTTATATCATAATAGTGGAGATTCCAAAGATAACTTTAGCCAGAAGGGCTATAACATAAATCTAACAACTTAACGAGTCCCTGTGGTGTAACCGCACACAACTGTTTTTATTTTTGGCTCAAAGTTACAATCATCAGAGCTGTTTAAACCTTTGAAATAAGCAGAAATATAATATTTACTGGTGTTTAAACTTGCTTAAGGGAACATTATGACCCAGAAGAATGTTAAAAGCATGTAGAATGTTGATTACTGTTGATTATTTGCTTTTTGGTCCATAAAATGACAAGAAAAACATCAATTGAGGGTTTTCCAAACTAATAAATAATTGACCATTATTTTCTCGATTAATGGATTAGTTGCTTGGCCCACAAAATGTAATAAAATGTTAAAAAATATTGATTATTGACTTTCTCATGTGTCTTGTTTTGTCCACAAACCAAAATTATTCAGTTTTAATGATTTCTTTGCTCCATGTGACAAAGAAATGGCTGCAGCCCTAAATACAAACCTCATGACAAATGAAAGTCCTTTCGATATTACAGATAGAGACTGCAACGTCGCAGCAGCCTCAACTCTTTAAACATACGACCACATTAAACTCCCCGGATTTCCAAGTGGAACCATTCTGAACTCACGATACAGATGTGTTTGCTGACGAAACGGCCTGAGGCTATTTAGAGGAGCATGTGCTCAGAACACATGGAACAGTTCAGCCTGGCGACGCTCGTTTCATCTCAACGGAGACACAAGTGTGTCCAGCGTCTGGAGAAAAGGAAAATGACCCCACAATCATGAAGAGGGTCCGGGAACAGGCCGTTTTAACATTTTCTGAGGGCCTATTCCAGGAAACCTATGCAGCGAGCCGCTTAGTATTTTTGAAGACTGCGTCATCTCATCAGCAGAGCATCGGATCTGTACTTGCATCATCATGAAAGGATTAGACACACATGTGTAAATTATCACCACGGAACTAATGCAGAATGTGTCGATCCAGCCCAGTCAAGCAAATAACGTGGAGCCCGAGTTGAGTTTGACTCCTGAGTGTTTGTAATTGTTGACAGTGTAACTACAGTCAAGTCACTAAACCTCAAGTCCAGGTGGAGTTTGAGTCTCCAGTGTTTGACTCTGAGTCACTGACGAGTCCAAGTCATCAAGTTTGAGTCTGAGTCATTTTTCAAGATTGACTCCAGAGGTTCACTTGAAAAAACTCACGTTACAATAAACACAAATGACACGGTATTACATGAGCTGGAGTTGGCAGAGATTTTCATTGGGAGTGACCAGGATGGACAGGATTAGAAACGAGCAAATTCGAGAGACAGCTCAGGTTGAACGGTTTGGAAATAAAGTGAGAGAGTCTGCGATCATAGTGGACATCTAGAAGATGGAGCTGTCGGGTAAGAGGAAAAAAGTAAGATGTCATAAAGGAGGACTTGAGGACAGTTGGTGTAACAAAAGAGGACACAAGGGAGAAGACTAGATGGAGGCAGATCACTGAACCCTAAATGGAGGAGCCGAAAGAAGAAGATCTTAAAGTGAGCCCACATAGCTCACATGATCACTACAGTGTGGCACACATGGGCATTCCTGACTCACATTCTGGTCACATGACATTGGTGGAGCACATCTCTCTTTACAACCTGTGACTTAGGCCCAGGACTACTGGTACCCACGCATGCACGACTGAGCGCTCAAAGAACACAAGGACATACAACAGAGAACGCAGAGCTTCGTCAGTACGGACGGAACCGCGGGCATGTGCGTGTATGCGGAAATGCTATGCAGCCGCGTGGAACGTAGCAAATTAAGACCCAACCCTTGGTGAAGCATTGATGCAATGTGTTTTTTCTTTTAACCAATATCTCTTGTATTTCTTATCCAAACAGTGTCAAAGTCAGCGCTGCATATCCCATTGCCCTCAGTAAATCACCTGCCAAGTTCAACACAGTTATGCAGTTACAGATATCAAAAAAGTCAGAATCCTCAATTTTCAACTTTCAATCTGTATACAGCAACGTATGCTTGAAGGTCGAGTCACCAGCCCTGATAGATCAGTAGTGTTGAGTCCAAATCCTGGACTTGAATGAACTACAAAAACTGCCGTTGAAGGCAACACCATGAAGCAGTTGAGTAGAGGACTACGCACTTGGCAGGACAGACAGACAGATATCAGCGCCATGAGTAATGTGGGCATGACTACAGTGTGGTCCCTTCCAAAATTTACATACCAGCCAGTCTCTGCAGGACTTCTTGGTACACCTGCCTTATCAGATCTTCTACAACCTCCTTCTGAGTATTAGAAACCCACAAGAACATCCAAACAATCACACACACACGCACGCACACACACAGTGGGAATATTCTCTCTGGGATCCACTTGGAGGAGATACAGAGGATGAGCATGACAGCGACTATCACACATCAGGGCCTTGCTTTATTGGTGTGATTACATCACCCCGAGCAATAATCCCCCTCCCCACACACTCCCTCCATGTGATAAGGTTTCAGGAACACTGGGCACACAAACCAGGCCATGTGCTCTTGTGTCCTCTCTGCCAAAATAACTCAGCAGTTTCTAATACAGTACGGCTACGGTTTCACTTCAGCCTGCTCAGGTATTGTGGGACGCTGTGGCGCGTAACCTTTCCCATGTCAACAACACTGAGGTTTGGTAATTCAGTAATTATATGAGCTGTTGCTGTTGCTGCTGCTGCTGTCCCGCAGCTTTCAGCTTGTGATGAGTCAAATCTACATGTTCCGGTGGTCCCGGCCTCCATGTGTAGGTCTTTGTGGAATCTGTTCCCCCCTTTGTGACTCTTGGCCATGAGTCGCTTTGAGTCACCGCGTGTCAGAGCCTGGCGTAAGTCACAGTTCAAAAGAAAACAAAGATCTGAGCAAGGAAAAGACAGGGTCAGGTATAGAGCGCTCAAAAGAAGTGCATGCCACTCTTTTCATCTGGATTGTCCTCATGAATTATGCATCGCCTGCATGTGCTGTATGGAAATGTGACATGCAGGCATGAGTGAGGAAGATGCTGACCAGGAGGAGGTTTGAGAGGAGGGAGCAGCAGCAGAAAGAGGAGAAATGAAGTCATGGTGTGACATGACACGATGTGATGCATGATTATTCAACGGCTAAGTCATTTTTGAGCATTCCTTCGTTAGGCTGAGCCATCCTCGAACATCCGCCACGACTGCAGATAATAATGGAGCCTGACGGTGAAATTAAAACCATCAAGACTTTGTCTCAAATGTCTCCAAACGAAGTTTAAATTATATATTTTTTTCAAAAGTAGCTTATCCTCTTAGGTCTCACTGGACAGAGGACTCATTTCACACCTGATTAAGTCCACTACTTCAACAATCTTTTAAGTGGCAAGTATTTTCAGGGGACCTACCACTGGAGGTAATTGCCTGAGAATGACTTATGGCATTCGTTATGTAAGAATCCTCTTATGCTGCGTTTCCATCATGGTACGGTTTTGTTTGGTGGAGTACGGAGTATGGTTTGGAATGGTAAAGCCCTGGGTCAGGCTTGAGTTTCAACTGAAATCGGTTCCTTTACTTGGTAGGAGATAGGGGTGCAGGCTGTGCCCGATGGGCATGTAGCAACAAACGACGACATTGAACGTAACACAAAAACATAAACAACGGAGGAAGTCCAGCAGATCTTTTATTCCTGCTCGGTTTGAGACTGCAAGGGAATTACGTTTTTTGTCGTAAATGGAGCTACCGTGACCGTACCGTACGATTTAACTCTGGTACCCCAAGGGAAAGGTGCCAACAAAGGAACAGTTGGGGCCAGTTATTTTGGTTCCCTATGGAAACACACCAAAATTACCCACTGTACTGTATCGAACCGAACCCTTCCACTCGGTGGTTTCTGCATCTACCAGAATCCTCAACAGAAGCCTCCAATTTGCTGGCGTCCATATTTGTGACAAAGCTGACCATACAAGTGGACGACGTACAGTAGGCTCCAGTTACGTCAACATACTGGAACGGAAAAGAATGTGGGATCAGGTACTCATGCGTGGAACGCCACACCAGCACAGACCCCACATTCCAGTATGAATGGAACCTCGGGCATGTACGTGTGACCTGATCACATATGCAACGGGGATTTGGCGCATATCGAGAGGCCTTACTCCTGAGCCACAGTGGATGCTGACGGGCTGCAAAGTACAGCGGTATCCCAAAAATCACTCCACAGCAGAAGTACTCTGCTGGTACATGTATGTGCCACAGGGAGGAGAACGCCTGCTTCTACAGCGCTCACCAACAGTCATCTCTCCCTGGATATGTGTGTAATAAATTCAATATATATTCAAAAACATGTTTAGTTTAGTGTACAAAGTGGATGGAAGATACACATTTTAGCATAATCTGAGCGATGGTGGATAGAGCGAGTTGTCTTTTAAGTGGAAGGTTGTGAGTTCCATTACCTACATTGTCTACATGCCAATGTGTCCTTGGGCAAGACGCTTAACCCCACATTGCTCCAGAGTAAATGGGCAAAACTGTAGTTTAAAAGCATCTTTAAGAGGCCTTCAAAGACTAGAAAAGCACTATATAGATACCATTATTTACAGTGTATAAAGATATGAGGATAATATAATGAACATGAGTGTGTTTTCTGGTCTCAAGCAGAACAATGGATCACAGGGCTTTGTGGCCATGCCCTGTCCTTGAAAGGTATACGTCTTTGTTTGGAAAAAAGAAAAACTACTACTTGCTGTTATAGTTACTGTGAAATTGAAAATACTGCAGTTGGAACGAGGCTGCCACAGAGACATGACAAGTCACCGCCACTTGTCATGAAACCTCGTAATCAGACCAGTTCAGACACAAGCAATGACACCAGCACTGGTGGTTGAACAGATACTGTGGTCTAATGTATGTGATAATGACATGCTGCAGTGATGTGTTGTGTTGTGTTACTTCCTGTTTTTGTTGTCTATTGCAGTGGTTCTCAAACTTTTTATACCAAGTACCACCTGAGAAAATATCCAGCTCTCAAAGTAACACCTTTATCGCCAATGTGAAAATACAGTGGTGTAAATAGTCCAAACAAAGTCAGCTACAGACCTATACAGGTTTATTCCCAATGAGATCATTTGCTCTCTTATCATCCTCCTCTTCCTTACATATACTTCACACACTGGTATAGTAGAAATTACAGCTACAGCTCCACTCCGATCACATACCCTGATATATACAGTAGAACTCGACATATACTTGTTTTGTTTAATGGATTATAGCCCTCACTCTCTGGTAGCTAACTTGCGCTAACTTCTGTGGCACATTTACAGCACCACACACAGGCCTGGCATATACACTACATTTTTTACAGTGGGTTTGTTGTTTACACAAAAAAAATCTAAGTTACTGTTTCTGGTAATCCATTTTACCTGAAAGGTAAAATATTAAATGTTTCTATGGTAAAATTACTTAGTTTTTTTTTAGTTTAGTTTAGTTTTACGGAAAAAATGATGACCACCTTAAGAGTTTAAGGACAATCTGCAAACATTTTGTTTCATATCTGCTTTTTTTATCCACACAGAATCAGCATTTTGGGAGCTTCTTCTTTGTTTTTTTGGTGTATTTCGGTGGCGGTGTTACAGCACCACATACAGGCCTGGAATATACACTACAGCGTTTACAATGGGTTTGTGTGTCCAATGACATTAATTGACATAAACCAGTGTTTACACAAAAACTAATCGTATCTGCTTTTTTAGCCACACAGAATTTACTTTTTGGGAGCCCTAAAACGATATTTTTGGAAAATGGTTCTACAGAAAGGGCTTTATTTATTTATTTATTTTTTTAACTAATATGCAACTTTTGGAACGCAAAGTACACAGCGTACATTAATTGACATGAAGCCATGTTTACGCAAAACACTGTAAGACCATCAAAGAAAGATTTTGTACGTCTTCAAATCCACTGCCCCAGGAAGTGTTTGGTTTGAAGGGCCTGGGCCCCTAAAGTCCCGTGAAACGCCCCTGGGTATTTAACACTTTTTAAAAAAATGAATTAGACAACATTTAAACACGTCTATGTTTTAATCTAAACATGCTCCTCTGACTTTAAGTTCACTCTGAATGTGACGGTTTTTTCCCCCCAAGTCGATTAACCGACCACTATCTTCTCTCTTTTTTCCCCCTTATCCTCCACGATCACGACGCGTGAGCGCAGCAGCGTTTCCTCAGGCTGCTGCCTTCCGTAAAGAAACAACCACAGAGACGAAATTATGACGTACAACTTACCCTCAGGACACGCCGCTCAGACGATCTCCAGCTGTGTAAAATAATTATAGTAGTAATAAAAAAATGTATTAAAAAAAAAGAAAGAAATCCGCTTCCACTCCACAGATTGTCCTCCAGACAGCAGATAGTGGTTGGTCACATCGTTCTGACAGGAATTAACGCTTCTTCTGCTTCTTCTTCTGCTTCTTCTTCTGCTTCTTCTTCTGCTTCTTCTTCTGCTTCTTCTTCTGCTTCTTCTTCTTCTGCGCAGATGTTTCTTTTCTTTTTCTTTTTAAATGAAGTCGAGCCCGGTGTGGTGCTGCTGTCAGATACGGTCAGTGTTCCTTTTCGCACCGGCAGCGGCAGCAGCAGCAGCGGAGGAGGCGGCGGCAGTCCTCCTGCGGGCTGATGTGGCTGAAACGTCCGGGTCTAAGCTTCCCACCCACGGACTGAGCTTCCCGACGCCGCTGCTCCATGGATCGAGCCGGGCTAAGTTTTCACCCCTCTCCTGTCCGCCGGTGGTTGGCTGGTTGTAGCTCTGATTCAGTTTGGCGAAGACAGAGCGGTGAGCCCCGCCCTGGACTGGAGACAGACGAGGAGGCGAGTCCGGCAAGATCAACTGCCAATCCAGTGTGGACGCTGGAGGGCGCTGTTTCCCCCAGTGGACGGCTAACGGTGACTAAGCTGTTCTGAGGTAGACGCCACAGCGGTACTGGTTCTGGAGCTGAAACTACTCCTGGACCTGGTCCTGGGACTGAAATTGAAAATGTTACTGATCCTGAAAATCGGACTGAAAGTGATTCTGGTACTGAAACCAGACCTGATCCAAATACAGAAGCTGGTTTAGGTAGAGAAACTGATTAACATTTTAAATAATACAATTTTGAAAAATGCAAAATTATTACACTTAAAATTTTAATAATATCATAATAATGATTATTTAAATTTGCATTAAATTTCACATACAATATTAAAATAGATTTTAAAGATGTTTTATTTTTATAAATGTAACTTTTAAATTATGCTCAATATACTTATTTTCTCTGTCTTTTAATGAATTTATTAAGTCATTAAGTAAAATGAAATACATTGCAGATATGTACAATATGGTTATTGAGACATATTTAAATGAATTAACAACATCCTTTGCAAATACATTTTTTAAAAAGTGCAATATTATTACTTTTTAAATTGCTATCCCGTTACCATTGTACTATAACGTCTATGTGTAAAATTTGGGACAGTTTATTTTGAGAAATTTAATAAACTAAAAAAGTGTAGTGTATAATTGCTTTAAAATAACAAAAAAACATTTGTTTTTGTAGCATTAGAACAAGCCTTATTACACAGACAAATGTGTGTTTTGCATTTTTAAACAGACACAAATAAAGAAGAATGACATACTTTATGGTGTGCAAAGGCCACCATAGTTGCCCCTGAAAAGTGAGTTGAGGGGTTCCAATCTGCAGACGTCACAAATTCTTACAAACTGGACATTTAAACCAAGTTAAAATGCATGGCGAGCTTGCGAAATAGATAAAAAACTAGCTGTAAGAAACTCCTGATTGAAACTACTCTTGACTTCCAAATTATAGTGCACAAGTTTTATCAACACAGTTCTCAAACAACGTTGCTAAAGTGGTACGCTTGCAAAGTTAAATTGGCGTTACTCGCTAGCTAGATAGCAATTGCGATAGATTGAGCCGATAATTAGCTGGCTACCTAGCCAGCTAGCTATAAAGTCAGTGTAAGAAACTCATCTTAAACACTGAAAATCATATAACCTCAAGTAATAATCAGAATTGATTTGCTAATAAACCCATAAAACTAGATAGATAGATAGATAGCTCATTGTGCATATACTTATACTGATTTTGACATATCGTGTACATTCTGTTCTATTTTTGTCTCATGTCTTTATATATTGTACATTCATATATGTGAAAATGCACATTTATTATTTATTACATTTACCTTTACTATATACATATATCCATCTATCTGTCTGTCTGTCTGTCCCTCAGCAATTTTAGACAAACTGTGCCACGTTGTCTCATGACATCACATGATACCAAAGATCAGCAGAGAAACCAACCACACATGAACCCAGTGATCTTGAGACATTTCACTGAAATTATACAGTTCTGCTTTGTTGCCGAGCCACTATATACACAAAGTGTTTGTGTATTAACCTAAAAATGAACAAGAACTTACTTTTGTACAAGACTTAACCCCAAGTCTGGAGTTTGGGGTCAGCCGTGGATCAGACAAGCCTTCACTGCTGCTCTTACTGTATTGTCCAGAATTCTGTGACGAGATAGAGAGCAAAAAGTCAGAGGTAACACTACATAACATGGCTGTCAACGTAAAGACCTGTTAGACGCACATTAAAATACAGCACATTGCTGCTGCTTCTTCTAGTGTATAGAGCATTTATGGTACATTCCATCACAGCCTCAGTGAAAGCTGGGAAGCAGAGGATTGTTTCTACTGCGCACTCGCCGCTTCCCCTCAGATGAGATTTCAGGCCACGAGAGGCTCAGGCTTCCTGGAAGACACGGTCTCTCTCTCACGGTCCCTTTGATGCGCTTCTCGATTAAGACGATCTCCTGTGTGAGTGTGGCTGGTAGACAGAGCCTTTCCACCACTGAACTAAAGGGAGATATAATACGGTCTCACTGGTCGTGCTGACAAAGCTGGTGATTTATGTTTGTAGAACAAGAGGATGGTGGACGACTACTTTCAAATACAGCACATGCACAAAGATACTGGGAACAGCCGATGCACAGTGGGTTAGTGCTGCTGCTGCTGCTGATAATCACATTACACTTACTATAGTGTATAACCTACTATAACCTACACAATTTATATCTCCTGCTGTACTAGGATTCTTCTTTTATGTTTTATTATGGATTGGGAGGTTATAATGCATTTCACACTCTTTGACATTTGCATATATGCATACATACAGTATACGTATATATATACATACAGTATATGTACATATATAGATATATTTTAATCCAATCACTTCATCAAACTTAACATAAATAGCAGACCAGCCTCACAAGTGGTCTTGACTGTAGTTCACCTGATGAAAAACCAGATCTTCCTCTGTGTTGCACCCGCGGGCCTCGTCGTCCCTGTCTGTCAATGTGACTGATCGCGTCACTGAAAATGGAGCCGATTTGGAGACACACTACTAAATTAGGCAAAGAGATACCGTTTCCACTGTGCGGGTGACTTTATCGGTCTTCATCAAACCTCTTAGGTATGTAGACCCTTCAGAGGCCTGTGGGACTCTCTGATTGATATACCATAAAGTCACGGTAATTAACGGTTGACGTTCCCTGTGGGACTGTGGAGGGCTAAGGCAGCGTTTAGGGATAATGCAGGACCTGTAGGAGCACTCAAGGGGCCCCTGACTCCACATCAATCAGTGGCAGATAAAAGGGTTGAGTCCGAGGGTAATGCTTAACCGAAAGGACGTCGTCAGATGGTCCATAAAATGTTTCCTCTCCTGCAACGAAGCAGAGAAGTGGAGGAGTGACCGTGGTTTCTGGGTTGCTTCTCATACATGGATGACGTGGTTTGCCACATCCACAGAGGATGACAAATGGTGTGAGTGAGTGAGTGTATATGGGGAGGGGAAGTCTTAGCCATTCATTTCCAATATGGACAGCAAAGGTGTGAATAAGTTAAATAAACTCAAAATTCAACTCGAAAAGAAACCCCAGATGATGTGTCACGTCAGAGTAGAAACAAATGTAGACCACAGCCTGAATGCTTCCCTTCACACTTCACAAATAAAATCATGTTTGTTACGGCTGCCTGACTCTAGAGAGAGAGAGAGAGAGAGAGAGAGAGAGAGAGAGAGAGAGAGAGAGAGAGAGAGAGAGAGCTACAGGTGTGAGCTGAGAAAAAGTGACTAACTGTTATCAGAGAACAGAGAGTGAGAGAGATGAAGGTCGTGGGACCGGAGATTCCAGTGCAGGTCCAATCGATAAAATAAACAGCTGTGTTTATTTAAACTGAGTTACAGCAGTCGAGTGTTTGTCTTTTTTTCATGATCTACTAACAAGGCTCTCACTCATTTAGGTTTTTCTTAACTCTGATATATTTTAGTTTTATCCTGCTGATGAAAGATGAACATGAAACTCTCCAAATGCCACTTATTTTCTACAATACAACCTATGATATAAGGTCTAGATTAATGTTTCCCAAAGTTGGCAAACTATTGTGACCAAAATCAGAACACAAAACCGTGCTAAGAGCAAAATGTGTGCACAATGTAGAGACTAATTTACAAAATATCTGTAACTCTTCTGTAAGAATTTGACATTTAGCCAGGAAAAGGGAAGTTGCTGTAATGCCAGGAACATTGTCCAACATGAGACAAACTTCACCTGTTTGGTATATACAGGGTGTCCATAAAGTCTCTTTACAATTTAAAAAATGTATACAAAGGCAGTTGATAAGATATCTTAACCAGATTTGTCCTATTCTAATCAGCGTTTATCAAAGTTTGTAATCACATTGTGTATCATGGTTTATTGAGACAAAATCGGATGTGCAGACTGGGGGTTATGTTAAAGGTATCGTGTATCGAACAAAGATACGGAACATTACTGACTTGAAGCAAAAGATTTCTCATGCCATCGCCACAATTGATGAGGCGATGCTACAGCGAACATGGCAAGAAATCGATTACCGCCTTGATGTGCTTCGTGCAACTAATGGTGTCCATATAAACGTGTATTAAATGAGGTAAAACAACTTTGACAACCACTGATTACAATAAAACAAATCTGGTTAAGATATCTTATCAACTGCCTTTGTAATACATTTTTAAAATTGTAAAGAGATTTCATGGACACCCTGTATATCTATATATATATATAGATATATGATATATATCTATATATATTTATACATATATGCAAAACAGATATTGTGCCACCTACTGGCAACAAGACGTACGTTAAGTGACAAAAAACAACTTGATTTACACAAAAAATTCAAAGTTCTCCTGTCTATTATTTACACAGTTACTCAGTTAAAAGCTCTTCAACTCACGATGTTCACCAGGAAGCAAACGCGCGATTTCGATTTTAAAACAATTAATTAATCTCTTTCTTGTTGTGAACGTGTGTGAACGGAGTCTCCTCCATTTCCTCTGGTGAGAACGAAGCCACCTGTGCAACACACACACACCTCAGCAGCAGACGAGAAAAGTGACACATGAATCATTAATTTTCATCAATTCATTATTAATACTGTCACAGACAGGTCAGGTTTCCTGTAGGACAATAAATAGTCAGGGCTGATGTTCCACTTTTTATAAAATTTGAAGTTGCGTGGAGTAAATATAAGATACAAAACATATAAGTGATGTTCACAACATCTTTTTTTTATTGACTTTGGTCAAGCTGCAATCAGAGCTCCTCTGCTGGACCAGACATAATTAGTTCAGTATTGGCACTTTTCCATTGTACAGTTCTAGCATGACTTGACTCTACTTTGGTTTGGTATCGGTCACGTTAATTTCCTTTATTTTATAGAACCTCCTCCAACGTGCCACAGCTGCAAAAAACTGCCGTGACGCGGTTTTATACACGACACAAACTAGAGACTTGTAAAGCGGTTGTTTTTGGTGCAACTGAATCATTAGAATCAGTTAATTAAAAAGATTTGTGATTTGCATCACAGAATCATTCAGTATTTCCTGCGTGATCAGCGTGAACTGAAAATACCACTGAACGGGTTAAATATACTCAACTCCTCTGTTAAATATATATTGAGATTTTAGACATTTCCTCTGCTAAATGTTGGAGATTAACACATGTTTTCAGGATTTTTAAGTTTGGCCTTGTTTCGCCGATTCTTGTGTTGGACCGTTTTAATATCGGCTCAGCTCGCTTGGAACCTTCGCCAGAGCAGGTACTAAAAAAAAAAAAAACAGGTACCAGGTACTATCACTGATGGAAAAAACCCAAAAACACAGTAGAGGTGAGCCGAGTCGAGTAGTGCTAGAACTGTGTCCCAATTGATGCACTTCTAGGCTGTACATTTTGAACTGAATAAACATAATTTGAATGGATGTCTGCATCGCAGAGTGTCTGCAAAGATGGAATGGGTATTCAGAAATAAGATATTGCAAACAGGGGACAAAATATTGACATTATTTTAGTCAACCCATTTTAGTCATACGTAAAATTTTAGTATTTTTATACGGCACGATATAAAATAAAGATCGCAGAGCAAGTCAGTCCCCAACAATACTAAATACTTTTTTGCACAAACCTTATCAGAATCAAACACTGCTTATTCGTCATAGGATTCTCAATATTGTAGTGCGGTATTTTGTCAGTGTGCCTGTGTTCTGCTCAACCATCTGCACACACACAGACGAGTGTCGTCTGGAACTGAACGTGATCCAGAATGCAACGCTGCAGCCAAAGCTGAGGCGGCTGAGATTTATCTGAGGCAGCGACAACGATAAAGCCAGAGAACACTGTCGCTGACGAGCAGTGGAAACACAGTCGGAGCAGATAATGGCCTTCACTAGTTCACCAATCAGCTCTAAGTCAACAACACATGCCAGGGTTCCTCGACTGACTCGTATGTCCCGGCTCAGACATGTCAGTGCACACAGAGAATTAACCTGAAAACTAAACTAAAACGGCTCAGAAATCAAAGTCTTTGTGTGTTTATTTTGTTAAGATATAAAAAAAAGGAGAGTTGTACGTATGTGAGGTGAAACAAGAGCTAATAACTGGCTATGCAAATATTTGGAATAGGAATTTTAATGGCACTTTTTTCATGTCGATGCAGTGGATCAACTTACCGTAGTCCGCAGTTCAAGGGTGTATGTCCCTCACCTGTTTCTGCAATGCCACATGCACGCGCGCACACACACACACACGTTTCCATAACTGCAGAGGACATTGCATTGACTGAAATTATTTTTCTGTAGACGTGCCCTGACCGTGACCTTAACCATAAATACTACTGGCCTATACTGACCTTAACCTTGACCTAACGTCAATGTCTTCACCTTCAAATGTAGTAATTAAGTTATGGGGACTTGATTTTGTCCCCATAAAGAAGACAAGTCCTGTGACTGTGTACACAGATTCAGGTCCCCACAACATAAGGAATACCAGGTACACACACACAGTCGGGTTTCCATGACTTCAGAGGACATTGCATTGACTTGAATCCATTTCCTGTAGACTTACTTTAACCTTTGCCACAATTACTCGTGCCCTAACCCTGACCTTAACCTCAGCCTAACTTTAAAACATATCTTCACCTTAAAATGTAGTAATTTACATGGGGACTTGATTTTTGTCCTCACAAAGAAGACAAGTCCACATAATGTGACTGTGTAAACAGCAGTTTTGAAACACTCTCACTAGAAATGATGACATGATAAAGAACTGCTGAAGGTTAAACCGAGTTACAAAAGTTGCTTTTAATTTGCCATCGTTGTTGGGTATTTCACTCAACCACAACAGAGAATGGTGTGAAAAAGAGAAACTATGCAGTGAGCAGCAGGGTGGAAAGAAAAAACCTTGTGGATGCCAGAGGCCAGAGGAGAATGACCAGATTTGTTTAAAATGATAGAAAAGGTAACAATATCCCATAATATTAACTCAAAAATATCCACTTTTTAACCTCTAAGGTAGCAGAGGACCGTCACTACTGTGTGTACCTAATAAAGTGGCTAGGATGCAGTCTTGTTTAAAGGATCTAAAAGGGAAACTTGAGTAAAAGTGTTTTACAAGAAAATGACTTTGGTAGAAGTTGAAGTCACTTTTTTAAATAATATGTGCATGGCATTTACTGTACTTCAGTATCAGTAATTTTCTGATATAAAATGTACTTAGGTTTAAGAAGTAAAAGTATTTAAAAAAAAGTGTGGAGTTAGAATAGTGCCATGGTAGCTCTGTGGTAGGGCGAGTTGTCTTTCAACTGGAAGGCTGTGGGTTCAATTCCTGGCTCTGCTAGTCTATACTATATGTGTCCTTGAGCAAGACACTTAACCCTATGTGTGAATGGGTGAAAACTGTAGTGTAAATTAGCTCATCAAGACTAGAAAACTCTGTATAAATACAGACCATAATACCAACTCTTATTTTATTTGGTAGCAAAGGGTAACGAAGACAGTTAGAGGAAATGTAGTGGAATAAAGTAAAGTAATAAATTAAAAGCTTGCTAGAAATATAAATAACAAAGTACAGTATAGATATGTGAATATTCTATAGTACAGTAACAGAAGTATTTGTACTTTGTTACATTACAACACTGCTGGTAAGTGCACGGAAGTGCATGGTGTTGAGAGCAGTCGTGACAATAGCTCAACAGAACTTCACACTTCCCCTCATAAAACCCACAGTCGGTGGCACGACTGTGTCACACACTGTTAGTCTTCCACAAAGCCACATGGACTCACAGCGCCTGGGGCCAAACTGGCGCCATCCACTTCCTGGGCACAGGCAGGCACAAGCACACCGGCTCTATTTATAACTCCTTATTAGAGGGGACTGTTTTCAAATGAGGCTGAGAGATAAGACAGAAGCAGCAGCAGGGAGGGAGGTTTCACCCATCAGCAGAAAAACTGATGTTTGAGAAGAAATAAACAACATTAACATTACTGATCACAGCTCAGGAGAGAACAGGAAACTCTAATGCTTCAAAAATCACACAATCAAGGAAAGATCCCGACACTTCAAATATGTAGGATCCTTCAAATTCTACAAAGCACTTAGTGCTTCACTTCACACACAGAATTGACAAGGATGCAAGTCGTGTTTCCTCACTTCAGCAGCGAGAAACCACTCATTTAAGCTGTAATGGCGACGCTTGTCAGCTGATGTTGCTTTTATTTTAGCTTAAATGATGGCTAATTTACAAGACGTTGTGTATATAAAATAACCATAAAAGCTCACACACTGCACGGCTACAGTGTCTACACTTTAATTTTCTACCAAACTGATGTTTGGACAAAAATACCGGGCGTGCTAAAAGTGCCCTCTGGAGTCACGAGCCGGGGGTTTGGAACGGAAAAATAAAACAAAATCACACTGACCTACATTAGAGTTACAATTTAATTTCCAGTGGCATATTAGACCTTACAAAAACAACAGTTCATTGGTATATCAATGATATAGGCTTCCTTGCATATCTTCAAAGACACAGCACTTTAAAAAGGTGACAAACGTTGCTACAAGACGCAAATTAAACTTGTTTAATTACTCAATAATGTGTGGACGTCCATATAGAGGTCCACAGGAAATTCATTCCTCTGCATTATCTCCAACCATTAGGATGAAATATCTATCCATCAATATCAAAACCAGACATCGTAGGTTGATTTTAAGTCACAGGTCAAGTAAAAAATAGATAGGGGGCCAAACGATTTTAGGCACAAGACTGTAAACTGTAAAAAATTGTAATGTAACAGAGTACAAATACCTTGTTACTGTACTTAAAGTACAAAATTCATGTATCAGTACTAACTTTTACATTTACTGCACTACATTTCCCCTAACTGTCTTTGTTACTCGTTACTACAAAATAAAATCAGAAGAAGAAGAGATGATAATGGCTTGTATTCATATAGAGCTTTTATAGTCTTGATGAGCTGCTTTACACTACAGAATTCACCATTTCACAAGCTGCAACATGGGGTTAAGTGTCTAAGGACACATATTGATGAGCAGGGCCCTGAATTGAACCACACAACCTTCCAGTTGAAAGACAGCTTGCCCTACCACTGAGCCACCATGGCTCAATCCTCACTCCTCACATTTTTAATACTTTAACTTTTATTTCTGAAGCAGTAAATGTCAAGTACTGTAAGACTTTCACTTAAGAATATTATAAAAAAAAGTGACTTCAACTTCTACCAAAGTAATATTCTGGTAAGACACTTGTACTTTTACTCAAGTATTTATAGTTCATACAAGACTGATTTTGAGTAGCACTAGCTAATTTCACCGTCTCTGGGGGAAAAAGGTGCGCGGTCCCTTTAAGAGACACAAAACAGTCATGTACTTCCTGTTTGTTAGCTTCGGCGCTTACTATAGATGCTAACTGAACTGGAGCGTGAATTCTACATTATATCCTACAATACGTTTTAAAAATAGAAACACTACTCTAAGGTGCTGCAGGTTTTAGTAAAAAATATCAATAACGTTATGGCGGGAAGAAAGAGGAAAATGCCAGCGATGGCGACAGAAGTGCGAGAACAAGAAGTAAATAATAATAAACATAAAAAGCAGACGAGTGTGAAAAAAGTGAAGGAGCAGCTTCCGTGTCAAAGTCATTATTTTGTCAACAACAACAACACCACCACAGAGGACCGACTGACAGAAGAGTTCTTCAAACAACCATGCATCACTTTAGCCAAAGCTTTCCTGGGAAAGGTAATAACAGGTCATCTAATTATTCACGATTATTTTCATACTCGAATAATCGCTTATTTCCTCGATTATAATTGAGTCATCATTTGGCCTCCAAATTATTGCGTTTTAATGATTTGTTCACCATCTATCACTATGAATTTGGATCCGCGATGATTAATCGATTACTCATTGGATGCTTCCTGAAGTGTTGGATAGATGTCCCTTAAATTATCCCTTTACTGAATTATTCTCAACACACTTTACATGTATTTTTATTCCAGGGTAAGAAAAAAAAACAATGACAACATTAAAATATGTCTGAAATAAATATTAATATAATAATTCAAATTTAAAAATTAAAATTAAATTAAATATTGTGCCTAGTTAATGTACATCTCCACCCAACTGCTCAAATTTGCGACTTTATTTTTGATTATATATAAATCAAATTTGCGTGTTTCTCTTGAAATATAATAAAACAAATTATGATTTGAGGATCTCTTTTTGAAGTGTGGTAATCACTGACCCAATATTTTTAAACCATTTAATTGGATGAAACAATTGATTGATTTAGAATGTAAACAACATTCTTATCAGTGTATAAATAAATTGATATTTACAGCCTTTATGAATGAAAGTCCTTTGAATTTTTGAGATATGGCCAAAAATACAAGGATAATGTATAATAGTATTTATTCGCTAGTAAAACAAATCTGAGGTTAAACAAAAGCAGTTATATATTATATAACCATAAATTGCATACTGATAAATTGGTATTTTCCAAATATGTTGTGAAATTATGGAATTATTGTTTACATCTCATTAGAAACTGAATAACTGCATTCATGAGTTACACAGATCAACATTTTATGGACTAAATGATTACTTGATTAATTGAGAAAATAATTGCTTGTGAAAATACTTGATAGTTACAGCTCAAACTGCATAAAGTTATTATTATTATACATATCATTTACTTGGTAAATTTAATTTACATTTTGACATAATATTTATTTTTGCAGATGGATGATCATATTGATTAACTAATTACCTCATAATTTGCCATGTCCCTGCAGGTGTTGGTGCGCAGGTGTGCGGACGGTGCCGAGCTGCGTGGGAGAATAGTGGAGACTGAGGCTTACCTGGGAGGAGAGGACCGAGCCTCACACTCGGCAGGGGGCAAACGCACAGAGAGGAACACGGCCATGTTCATGAAGCCTGGTACCATTTACGTGTATCCGATTTATGGCATCTACCTCTGCATGAACATCTCTAGTGAAGGTAAGATTAGAACAATTTAGGTTTGTTTTGGTTCTCTTCCAGGGGTTTATCATTAAGGTGACATTTAACCTTTAATTCAGTGATAAAGTGAGTTTGTATTTTCCATCGTGTGTGGGTAAAGGGCAAAAGGAAGGAGACAGAGTGGAGCCATGCTGACTGATGCATATTGTGTGCTGTTTGTCACAGGGGAGGGTGCTGCTGTGCTACTGCGCTCTGCCGAGCCCCTGCAGGGCCAGTCCATCATGAAACAGCTGAGGTCAGCCAGACGGAAAGAAGGAGCCCGACAACTTAAGGACAAAGAGCTCTGCAACGGGCCGTCTAAGCTGTGCCAGGCTCTGAATATACCTCGCTGTTTCGACCGCCGAGACCTCGCCTCAGATCCAGAGGTGTGGCTGGAGGGGGACCCAAACGCGACTCTGGCAGAACCACGAGATATAGTGTCGGCGCCGCGCGTCGGAATCGAGTCCCATGGCGAGTGGGCGAAGAGGCCATGGCGGTTTTATCTTCGAGGGCATCCCTGTGTTAGTGTAGTGAACAAAGAGGCAGAAAATCAGCCTCAGTCTGGAAATGACTTGGCTCCCTCAGATGAGCAGCCTGACAAAGGACAGAACATTATCAAAAAGACACAACAGGAGTTTTCCTAAAATTACTCTGTTCCACTTCACTATTGAGTTTTCTGTCAGTTGTGGTGGGATATACCACTTCTTTTGAAAAACCTTCATTATATAAAAAACCTCTCTGTAGTTGTAGAAAACTCTCAAGCTGATTATCAAAATAGCTAGGTTAGCTCCACGGAGGCAGCCGTCAAAGGACAAACTTTAACTTCTCTTCAGTTTTTATAACTATAACTGAAGTCTACACAGGTTCTTCAATTCAGCTGCAAGATGCAGCTTCACCAATAAATATGGCTAAATCATACACTGTACCTTTAACTTTTGTAGTACAAATCCACAAAATGAATATTCAAGTCAAATAGCGTATGACTTAGCTGTAAAAGTACCAAGAAATGTTTCTGGTCCGTTTTAAAAGTTGGAACTTGTTTTCTCTTCCTTGAGGTTTATTTATGGAACAGATCATAAATTATGGCAGCTACTGTACAGCAAGACTCAATCGATCAGCGTCTATAAAATAAATCTGTTCTGAAACGTACCTCCAGTCTCTGGTCTCCTTCGTTCAGCTCATCCATCTGTTTTTTAATAAACACTCATACTTGGCCGATTCTCCTCTCAGTGATTCTGCAGATGTCTGGAACGCTCCGCTCTCCTCTTAAGCAAAAACAGGCCGTCTCATGTTCGAGTTGAGAGTCTTGCCATCTTTCTCTGTCTCCACCTCTGGGGTTCCTGTGAAGATGTAGCTAAAAAGGCCTGGAATGATCGTTATTACTCGGCGTGCCTCCATCTGTGGTCAGGCACAGATGGTCGGACACATCTGGGAGAGGGGACGGTGAAGTGAAACCCACCAATCTGCAACATTCACACGCAACATTTCTGGTATGTACAAAATAATTTAATACTGTAAACAAACATTTGGCTCATAAAACACTTCTGTAAACACAGATTCAGCTGATTTTTTAAAACAACACATCCGTGTCACTACTCCATCGGCGACTGGAAGATTGAGATGATGGGGTCCTCGTGGTTGGTCACCACGAGGACGCTGCGGAACTTGTCAAACAGCGTCTTGAGCTGCGAGCGCCGCATGTTCTCGTTGTACATGATCTCTTCCAGGTGATGATGTCCCCGAAAGTAGTGTAGCAGCCTGAAATCAGTCAACACAAACAGGCAGAAGAACAACTTGAGTTGAGAGCTGGAGATTCACTGGGTTCAGCTGAGTAAATCCACCGCGAGACGGGGCGACACTTAAAGAGGTTTTTATTTTGAATGTCTCCACAGCTAATGACCAGTGAATTATCTCAACAACTGCTGAAATTGGATTTTTTCAATTTTATGTGAGAGCAATTAAGACTCTCTTCTCCAAATATAATCTTATTTCCCAAGAGAAAGAGGTAATTTATTTATAGAAAAAATGAGTCACTGGTTCTTTGCTGAGACTTAGTCCATCTGTTCATCCAACTGCCATAAAGCAGAAACAGCAGGACCTCAAGGAACATTCGATGCAAACACTGCAATACACTCTCAAAACTGTACAGTTCTGAACGTTGGTGGGAAAGTTATTGAGTCTGACCACCAGGAATTTCCAAATTCCTGGGTTTCACCACCAGAATTTTTTCAGGAATTTCCAGATTCCTGAGTTTCCAACATCAACTTCTGGATCTGAAGAAGCCTCTTACATGAGAAGTAGAACATCTTGAAAACAGTCATGACAGTTGCTCCAGACTTAACAACTTTTGGACAATGACATATGCTATTTGAATGTATGAGGATATACAGTAACATAATATGATTAGTAGGGATTCACGATATTATTGACAGATATTGGGTTTGAAATGTATTATCGGATATCGGCATTAACTATTGACTCAAAGAATAGGCTGCTGCCTTCTTTACATCTATGCTTATTTATGTTTATTTATTTTACACAACAGAGAAAATGTATAACTAAATCTGCTGGAAAATTCAAATTAGGTTACACTAAAGAAAAGACTAAATGACCTCAGTCTAAGTTATCAGATGTTTTGGCAGATCAGATATCGGCAAAAAGTCCAACATGGTGCTTCTCTAATCATTCCGGATGACATGAACCCACTTTTTCCAAGTCCAACACCAACGTTGATTATTATTGATATGTATCTCAGTTTTTGGTGAAATCTTTCCGTTTGGTCGACCCAGGGCATTAGTGACATTCATAATAGTGACATTGTAAACTTGAATTTCTACAGATTTCAGTCTGATACAGTAGCACACGGCTAAAAAAAACAGCATTTCAAAAACATAATTCAACAACTGAGTGATAGAATTATATTCTGTTCTGTTCAACCAACTGACAGAATTCAGTAAAAATGAAACCAATGATTTTGACCAGTATTGGAATTTGAGACAATGCCAAAACTGAGTATCACATCACAGCTTTTTTTTTAAATACTATGTCTGTCAGAGACAGGATTAATTACCTGGCAAACATTCGCAGATCCTCAGGATTTTGTGCAGCGGGGATGTTGAGGATCACCTGCCGCTCGTGCTCCGACAGGCTGGCGAGCAGCGTCTCCGTCATCCTCTTGTTCAGCGGTGAGTCTCCACCGGGCAGCAGCTCCGCACTGGAGTTGTCCATACTGGGACTGGTGAGGGTCATGTCATCACTGCTGGCTGGACACAGAACATACAAAAAGATTAGCCCTGACTCCACCTGTGCGGAACAGAGTGAGATGAGGCGGGACTAACTTGGAGAACCGAAGCTGAGAGCACTGGGCGTGCTCAGACTGCGGCTCCCCACTCTGGCGACCAGCGGAGGGTCGTCGTCCCTCAGGCCGGGCTCGTCCTCGCTGGGCGGCACCAGCAGGCAAACGTAGGTGTGCAGCTGGATCAGCAGGCGGCGCTGAAGCATCCACACCACCATCTGGATTAGCTGGGCCTGGTCAGGAACAGAGCGTACACGTTTGAGTCACGTTTGCTTTCAATTATCTGCTGCTGACGTAAAAAAAGATCCACGGGAAAGAACCACAGTTTAGGTCTCATTCTCATAAGAAAAGGAGGATGCGGAGAGGAGAGCTCATGTCCCTTTGGCATTTATAATTCATCACTGATGTTCAAACAGCTGTCAAAATAAGACGGGTCTGAGATGATCTCCAGATGTCCCTACACCTACGAGACACAGTCTACATTTACAGTGAAATCTCTATAAATACACAGAATTTAAATCTAAAAATGTTCTTCATTATTAACAACCCTTTTTATATACAGTATGAAAAAAAGGTGTTCATTTTCCTTGTAGTATAAAACACATACATTTTTTTTAAGAGATCGGTCTGCCCATTTTTATAATTTTACATTATAAAATTGCAGGATTTCACAACATAGAGAACAAAGGTCATAAAGTTTATGTATTGAACATGATTAGAACGTCTCCTAACGTAGCGTTCTACACCATTATCCTGCTGTAAACTCCCTCTTCTTCAGCCAGGTAACTTCCACCCAAGTTTCCCTTACTCATTTGAAGGGTCAGAATAATGGTACCTCTTGTGCAGGAGCCTCCAGTGGGTTTCTGAACTCGGCCAGTGAGACGGGGAGAGAGAACTTGGCTAACATGGTGGGCAGATCATGACCAGGAAATTGCTGGGCAAAATGCTCAGCCAGTGACGAGTATCTGTCCAGAGAGAAAGAGACAGCACACACGTGTTTATAACACAGCATTTTCCCACAATGCTGTAAAGGAAAAGTCCATCAACACTCACAGGCCGATGTTGGCATGAGGCGACAGCATGTACACGTTGTTCTCACACAGTGGGTAGATGATGATGGCTTTGCCCCAGTAAACCAAGTGTACAGCAATTTGAAAAATCTGAGGGAGGATTTTTTTTTTTAATTATTAACAGGCTTTAAAACCATCCAAAACACAAAATACTTCACAAATGAAATCATTTCTATGAAAGAAGAGCCCTCAGAGATCACAGACCTCCGCCAAGGCTGAAACCTTTATAGCTTTTACCCTCTTACATAAACATGACAAGATTCATCCTGATTTGTTAAAATGTCGCTGACATATACCCATCTGAAATTGCCAAATGAGGCTGAATCATGTTTAGATTTGACAGAGATACGATTTTATTTTTTACAATTTACAAAATACATACTTGTGTGATCACCTACCCATCATGACATATTCAGATTGATCCATCAAAAACTGTCGACAGTAAGTTGCAAACAGCTTATGGAAACATAACCTCCTTGGCGGTAACTTGGAGCTGTCCAAGTACATATGTTGTCCACCAGATGGCAGTAAGAGACCATTAACTTTAACATCTTAAAGGGGACATATTATACCCTATTTCCCCAATTAAAATAGTTCCCTGGTGTCCTAATGAACATGTCAGTGACATGCTTTGGTCAAAATACCATAAGGATGAAGCACCATAGCAGTTCAATAACCCTGCTAAACCCGCCCCTTTCAGAACGCTCTGTTTTGTGTGTAGTCCCTTTAAATGCAAATGAGACACAGGCAAACACACACCCGCCCACTTCTTCCAGGGGGTTTCTGATTTGTCCTCTTTACAGCACTCACTCTCTCAGCTCCTGTTCCCTCAGCTCCATTCCTCCCCCCTCCCTCCACTAGTTCTCTAACAGCGAGAGTGCCGTCACAGGAAGAGACTTCTGACACAAGGATCGAGCCGAACGCTGCCGAACTGTAAATCAGTTAAAAAAGACTTGGGGACAGCACCGCTGATCGCCACAAAATGTGTGTGTTTGTACGTCGGTGAAATACGGCCACAGTCTGATGCGAAGTAGTGCGAACACATGAACACACATTTGCTGACTTTATCTGGCACATTAGCTTCATATATAAAATCCTCTGAGGCTGGAAGTTTGTGTAAAACACTGTGCTCCACTGTGCAGCCACGAACAGTACACTTGTCCCTCCGCGTTGACATAATACCGCTCTTCCTCCCTCGCCTGCACTATCGCAGGGACAAGGTAGAGCTAAGGTGGAGCTCTCTAAGTAAACTTACTGGTGGGTGGTAACATTCGCGGTGAAATGCGCATGCTGCCGTCATAAGCGCAGGGAATTCAACATTGTGTGTTTTATCGCCTATACTTAAACTAAAGGGGACCACGAAAAGATGACTGAGTATTCTTTTTCCACACTTTGGCAACTGTTAGGGCCTCCAGAGTCCCAAATATAAGTATTGAAATGGTTAAAATGTTGATTTTGCATAAAATGTCCCCTTTAAGTGATATAAGGGCAGCAACTAAAGATTATTTTAATAATCAAGTACTTGTTCAGTCTGTAAAATGTCAGAAAATGTTGATCAGAGTTTATCAAACCTTGAAATAATGATGTTGCCAAATGTCTTGTTTTATCCACAAACCAAAAATGTTATTTAAAGTTTTAATGATTTCATATGTCAAACGGGGAAAAGAAACCAGAAAATATTCACATTCAAGAAGCTGATAAAATCTGAGATCTTGTTTTAATTATTAAAAACAAGCAAATTGATTAATTACCTATCAAAAAAAATTTGTTTCCCTGGTGCTTTGTCAGTGTGTAAAAGTGCAGTGGTGTTGACTTGTGGTGCACCTGAAGCAAGGCCAGGTCAGCGTCCTGGGCGAGCTGCTGCAGGTTCTTCACCGCCGAGCACGTCTTGATGAGGCGCACCATCGCGGGCGAGCAGTCCAGGGGAAGCTGGCTTAGCAGAGCCTTCTCACTTTCCAACAACAGCAGAGCGTGGTAAGGTCTGCAGGATCAAACGACACATGAACTTACAGATGCACTCAATTCAAGACGGCGACAATCAATCTGACATGTCATGGACCAAACGATGAATTACTGTGAGAATGTGATTTCATATGTTATTTGTTTCTTCTCTCTTTCTTTCACTTAAAGAGATGTGTACAAATATATATATATATATACACATACAGTACATGTACTGTATATATACACAATGATGCTTTTTATGTGGTTGGTTTTATTCCATGTCCATGTTTTGATGTGGAGGAGCTGCTGTGACTCTTAGTAGTAACTATTAAAAAAAAAAGAAAAGAAATAAAGCTGACCACAAAAACATTACGGATAATATATATATTTTTTTTTTTTTATTTCACTAGAACTGCAGACATTCTGCAAAGCCAGATTAGTTAGTTGCTACATGAAAATTAAAACAAAAATATAAATGTGATAAAACAATAAATGTGGACGTTTTATCAGTTCTCATGTATTAAAAAAGTTTTCTCCGCATCAATACTGTAATGTACTTTATATATAGTGTAGCACTTTATAGCTTGGCTTACTTGAAGCACTTACTTCTAGCTCTTGTTTGTACCAAAATGTTTAAATGCACTTGTAATGCATTGTAAGTCGCTTTGGATAAAAGCGTCTGCTAAATGACATGTAATGTAATGTAATGTACATTACATAACATTGAATTACTGTTCTGCAAAAGTACAAAAAAAATACAAATTATCAATAAAAACAACAGAATAAAAATGCAAACACACCTGATAGCTTTGAGGCTGCGCTCCAAAGCCTCTGGGGGAATGTGATTGCCACCAATCCTGTGGATCTTGTGAGGTAAACAGAAACTCACCTCCAGCCAGTTGTTGATATGTAGTCGCACCACGCCAGTCGTACACAGGCTGACAAAAACATCAACATGACATGAATCAGTTTAACATAAATCCTTATTTTTCTTGCTGAATAATTGTAAAAAAGAAGAGGAAAAAAAACTTTTTTATAATTTAACATTTCTTAAAACAAAAATGGGATCAAAGTGGATCAATCAACACAACAGTTGCTGGGCAGATATTTAGTCAACACGACTAAGCATTTCTAGCACGGCTGTATACTGAAATATGTATTTATTTTCTTTTAAATCTATTTAACCTTAATTTATACGGCCTATCTCATTGAGACGTAGTTGACTGGAGCACTTTTTAGCATCAAAAAGCCTCTTTTCTGTCAAAGTGGACTAAACAATAACAGGAGGCCAGTTAGTGTTGTCCCTTTTCAAGATATTCTTAAGAGATTTCTTGTTTTTATGTGAAAGGGGTACCAAAAGAAAAACTTCATGTCATGCCTGGTAAGAAATAGTGCCTCGTCGTCACACACCTGTCATACGCCTCCTTCAGGTCCTTGGCTAGTTTGCATTTGGGAAGAATTTGCCTGAACGGGGATTGAGGGCTTCCATCTGCTGTCGTCAAAGAAAAACAGAGAGTCTTGTCAAAACAAAGTCTCATATCTGACCAACGATGAGGCGTCAATGTGTGTGTGTAACTTTGAAATGGAATGGAATGTTTCGTTGTCTGCGGCAACATTCCTGCATAACTGCGATTATTTTGACAGGGATTGAGATTGTGATTCGTGATATCAGAGGGAATTTTAACATCATTAAACATATTTAAAATGATTACTGTGTGACATTTGTGGAGATCTGTGAGAGATAAAGATATATATTTCCTTCAGTCTGTAGACTGAATAAGGTGTGTTGACATTTTGACAAACTTTTTTTGCTTTATCCCTCTTATGACCATCATGATATTCAGGCAGCCTGGCTGTTATTCAACCGTATAGGAATTACGATAAGTGAGAAGCTGACGTCACAAATGTGTGACGCGCTGGTGAATCTCGTCTGTGATTGGACGGTCATTCCGCGGAAGTCCAGAGGGGCTACCGTAATGACAGTAAATGACAAGTATATGGGCGCAAAGCTCTATTTCTCTGCTGTACGGTATCCATCCATCTGTCTTCTACCGCTTTATCCTCCATGAGGGTCACGGGGGCACACACCTTGGACAGATCACCAGACCTTAGTTTTAGAATTTTCGGTCTAGGAGTTACGGTAATGAGAAGTACGCATGCCAAATTCTGTCGGCAGCGACGATGACTGCACAAAGAGTGACACGTTATTTGTCACGACTGACAGAGGCAAGGTGGAATCATAACAGCTAAGGAAGTTAAGCAAGACGACAGTGAATGGTTGGAATATGAATATGGACGTGGAGTCGTCCTTTCAGAAAGCTCTGCAGCTTCACCTGAGTGGAGGTAAAAGTCTGATGCCACTGCCTGCCCTTCATTGGCTGAAAAGTGCATCTGTGTGTGTGTTTGTCTTACTCTCAGTCATGGTGGTGATCTCATCCTGGACGGCGAGCATCAGCTTGGCCTCTCGGGTCAGATACTGGCAGCGCCGCTCCTCGTGCTGCAGGGCTATAGCGATGCGGCGCGACAGGTTGTGCATGCAGCTGATGACGGAGGGGTCAGCGTTCGCCTGCGGACGCCAAAGATAAGAGTAAGAGGTTTATAATTAGACTGTATTTAACATGTCCTCGGTACATATTTAACTCAGTTAATACATACGCAGCCCCATGTCATTATCACTGCTTTAATTTGAAGCTTAACATTAGGCGTTGGCTCATCTTTATTAAAAATGCATTAAGCTATCAAATTACCCGAGCATATAATCAATACATTTTAATTTTTGTTCCGATTCGTTGCAATAAATGTGATTACAGTGAAGCACATGTTTTATTTCAGGTATTTTAATTTTAAATTATGAAATCCACCCCCATTTAATCACTGATACCATATTTTCTTGCCGATACTGATACCGATATCAGCCTGATTATAGTCAATTTTACATATTTTAAACCACGAAAGCAGAAAAAAAAATATATATATATTTATTCATATATATATATATATATATATTGATATTTCTTGGAACGTTTACTTTTACTACATTTCCTCTAACGGTCTTTGTTACTCGTTACTACCAAATAATATAGAGCTTGTATAGAGCTTTTCTACTCTTGATGAGCTGCTTTATACTACAGTTTTCACACATTCACCCATTCACACACTTTAAAAGTGTCTTCCACAAGGACTCATATAGACTGGCAGAGCCAGGAATTGAACCTACAACCTTCCAGTTGAGAGACAACTGAGCTACCATGACTCCTATCCTAACTCCTCACTTTTTTAATACTTTTACTGTAGTTTTTAGACTTACAGTAAATGTCATGTACTTAAGTAATATTATAAAAACAAGTGACTTCATGTCATGTTTTGTTAAGATACTTGTAACTTTTACTCAAGTATCCCTTTAAGGTTCTTTACACAAGACTGCTCTTTCTCTAGATTGTAAAGTAAGGACCAAAAACCCAGTAAATCCATTTAATTTGAATGATAAAATCACATATAAAATACACAGAAAATTGACACAAATGACACATACTATCACATTAATATAGTGTAAAAATAGTAAATAATAATAAGTAAAAATGTTTTGTTTTTTGGGGGGATTTTTAAACCCTGCTTCACATTTACTTTTAAAACGAAACAGTGACTCGGCATGGGCTGTGCCTGAGCATGATTAAGCAAAAGTAAATGTGGTCGCTCCCTCGAAATCTCACTCACACACACGGTATAGATTAACAGAACACATGTCCCACCCACAGTCAGCTGCCTTAATTGTGCTATCATTAAAAGAAATAAAAAAGCCAAATTAAGTTGCACATTTATAATATTTATACATAACATTTATAATTTTAACTGATTGCGCAAAACTGATATTTCATTTGCTCTTTTGTGCCAAATACATGAACCATATATCACAAACAAACAATAAAATCAAACAAAGAAATGTTTTCTTACCCTTAGTGCAAACACCACGTTGAACAAGATCATCGTCGGCATCTCTCTCTTAGGAGAAGGATCCGTTTTAGAAACCTGCGTGGAAAGAAAACACGTTTGAATTATTTAAATGATATGTAAGGTTTACAATAACATAGGCAGAGTGACGCAGTAGATCAGAGGTATCAAACACCCCATTGATTTAATGCGATTTATTGCATCATAAATGTTTTTATTGTGCTATATATTGTGTTTGTTATGATGGTTACACTTCATTACAAACACTTTATTCTAAAACCAACATTTTGAGAACATTATTTCAAATTTATTCAACATTTCCTGACATCTTACAGACCAAACAAGTTCTCGATCGATTGATTGTAAAATGAATCATTAGTCGCAACTAGAGGTTAATTTGTGGAAAAAAACTGACAGTCCTACAGTATAGTAATAGTATTCGTTTCTATTTGACATTTGTTTATATTAACGACATTTGTTCAAAACTTTCTTTCTATATTTTTACAGTATATAAGATGGCACACTGGGCAAATTTTCCTTTTTTGTTCTTGTGTTGTGTGATTTTTGTACAATCCTGGGCAGGACTTGAAGTTAATCATTTCATTTGTTTGATAATAATAAACCAGATTATGCCTGTGTGCAGTGTTATGCAGAACATGCATAGAGTACTTTGGGTTTTTTTTGTCTTTGAATATTTACTTGAATCCTAAATAGGTTTTTTTCTTTTAATGTTGTGTGCATTGATATAATCTGTACGAAGCAATTAATGAGATATAACTCAGACAAGTGAAATCTATTTTTTAAAGGATACCTGCTAAATAAAAAGAAATTATCAAGATTTGTTTGGGTTTTTTTTGCCCACCCAGAGTCTGAGACCCCTGCAAAAGATATTTAAATAAAAAATGTAATTTAATTTGCTTTACATTGAACAGTTGGTTTTGCACCCATCACAATTACAATAATCAGAATTAAATTAAGCATCCTATAGATTTGAATTATTTTTAAGCCACAGGTGTGAAATATGATTCACAACAGCAGATCATACACATCACATTACAAAACTTTCAAGGAACCTATCAAGGATTTCCAAGGACCTGTGGCAACCCTGAATTACTTATTTTCATGAGGCCTGTAGAGTATCTACCTGAATGATGGGAGGATGGTGCAGGAGAGTCGGGTGACCCACAAACCGAACGTTGTCTATCTTCAGTTCAAACTTCTTCCCGCACATGTCGGACTTGGTGGCGAGTATAGTGGAGAGGATGATGTCGGAGAACCTTAAAGAAATGAAGAGCAGGTGTGATGAGATGAGATAAGTGTGTGGGGCGTTGGAGACAGGTGACAACAGAGGGAAAGTATAATAAATTAGGTTGGTTCTTTCGCACTGTTGAGAGGGTTTGTGTTAGGTCGTGTGGCTACCGGAGAGAAGAAAAGAAGAGGAGCTCTCCTTAGAGAAAAAGTGAAGTCACTGTATGAATGAAGGATGTGAAAGACACTCATGCTGCAATCAAAAGGTAGACAAATTAAGCCTTTGACGTCTAGTAAAATTAAGCAGACGACAGACTTACCCCACCAACACAGTTTGAAAAGAATGTGTTTTCGTTGCTTTTATAGCATTTGATTTGCATTTAGTTTCCTTCATACTACATGCTGTAAATTGAAACTGTAATTGCATTCAATTGTGGGTTGTTTTTTTTATAGTTGTGTATATTTTCAGAAAGGCACAACAGACACAGGAAAGCAACACCAATTCACTGGATCTGCCACAGACAATTTACAAGGATTTTGTTTTGTAGATTAGGTTTGGGGGGGGAGAGAGAGAAAGGGTGGTTTAAAATAATTTGGTCTTACCCTGCTACCAACTGTTCGTCAGTTAGTGGAGATTGTTCCCTGAAATGGGAATTGGGCCATAAAAAAACGGGGAGGGGGAAGCAAACAAAAAGGAAAATGCAACACACACACACAAGACACACACACACACACACACACAGTTGGGTCGAATGCATAAAATTTGTAATGTCGATATTTGCCATGGCATATCGATTATCAAGGAAGGACGACTATATATCACCAAATTGATATTTTGATACACCCGACCAATCAGTTACAGTGGCTATTCCTAATAAATTAAAAAGTTACAAAAGTTACATTGTCTACCTTATTTGTGGCGCATCTATTACCAAACGATGGCAAGTTATTGGACTTAAAGCTCCACCTCTGAATTCCACAAGCTGCAGAGGTGGTTCAAATTTACCAGGGTCTTCGAATACATCTCATTGTCTGCTTCCATTAGCTCAACACACTGTGAATCCTGCATTACTTCCACTAGCTTAAGCTAAATAACCTTCTTTCCCTCAGTTGGAGGAACAAGAAAATTATTATAAATCATCTAATTGGGCCCGATAAGATAATTTTATGTGGGGGGAAAAATACAAAAAAGAGGACAATATCAAAAATAATTAAAAAGTGTATGCTGATGTCAGAATAAATATATATGAAGATCAAATAAATACCTTGAATCACCATCCTGATCTTCAAGACCATCGCCTGTTGTGTTCAGTGCATATGGACTTCGTTGTTTAGCTTGTGGAGAGAATAACAAAAAAATCAGTTCACCTGACAACGCGTTTGATAAAGAACTGACCGTCTGAGCTGAATGACGCCGCATGTTTTGAGTGGGTGATATGTTACATTTTAAATACTAACGAATGTCTGTTACATTCAAACCACTGTTAAATGAGTTCACGCAAATGGAAGCAAAGTCTGAAAACTCAAAGAAGCGTCCACAGACGTCCACAGGCGTTCATTAAACCTGCTCATTCAGCAACATGACTGGTAGAGAAATGATCAATGGTCTGTTGTTGGATACGGAGAAGTGCACAGTGCAGGAGTGGTGTGCAGAAAGAAAAGGCCCGTCTGTCTGCACCAGATGAGGGGCACACTCTATAATATAATATAATATAATATAATATAATATAATATAATATAATATAATATAATATAATATACTATACTATACTATAACTGCAATGCTATGACAATAGTCTGTTAAGTACACCCTCACTTAGATTTTTAAAAAAACAATGGTACAGAATTGGCAGAATAATTTGTTTAGTTTTTTCAGTTTTCGGCCAAGTGTTTCCTGATTTTTGGTTTCGGCCAACAATTTTCATTTTGGTGCATCCCTAGTTATTTTGTTTTTGCCAAAAAATATGTTTCTTGTTCACGAGTTCCCCCAGCTGTTTCCCAAAGTACATGATTTCTGTAATACAGAGTTCTGTAATGTTCTGCGTCTGTGGTTACTTGCCCATTTTGAGTTAGCTGCCCTTACTTCATGAGTCACCATAATGGTCCTTCAAAAACCCTCAGTATGCCCCATTTTTATCTCAAATTTTCAAAGCTCTGCACCAGGACGCAAAATGACGCAATTTGACAGACAGTCACCCTTCTCCAATTAGAACAATCAGAACTGGTGGAAATAAGTTGTTTTGATAAACAGCAAAGGTAAGACAACATTTCTGTTTCTCAAGTGAGTTGTTATTTTGCTCTTATTTTACGGCTGGATGCTTTAATCTTGGTTGTAAAGTGCTAAAATTGGTACCGTTGGAATCTGTGGAGTATCTGCGGTCCAGCATACACGTTTTCTTGTTTGTTTAGATAATCATGCTGATTCTCCAGTGCCGCTTTTCAATGTTTACATTGTTACAGTGTTTTCGGCTCCTGCTGTTTTGATCGATTGGTGTTTAAACTGTGTTTGGTGAACACAAGAACGTTTTTTATGAGCTTTATGACATGTTTGTTGCTGTGTGCATTGTCAGGGTCTTCGAGTGCATTGTAAGCTGCTTCCATTAGCTCAACACACTGTGAATCCTGCATTATTTTCACAAGCTCTCATGCGGTAGGGTTTAGCAAATTCAAATAATTCCAACAAATACTCAAATACAATTTATATCTAATGATGTCCATCCCCATCATATCTATATTCTTAATATCTGATATTGGACTGTGAAATATTGTGGCCTCACAGCCTCTGTTTTTCCAGAATAATCACTGAATGAGTGAGGAAGTGTGATTGACGGGGGAATGCTAATGCTAAGCCTACCTGTGAGAGATGACGGGCATTTCGCCGCTCTTTGGAACGGGTACCGGAAGAGGAGTCTGTTCCCTCGGCTGCCAGAGCTGACCAGAATGACGCTGATGGGGCTGGTTTTGTCTCCACACCTGTGCACGCTGCTTTTGGACTGGCTGTACATGGAGCTCCGGTCGTCTGGCAACCCGGCGGATGGGTTTAGCATCATTTTTGCATCCTAACCCGCTTGCTGGTTAATAACGACGCAACGAGCGTTCGATAAAAGCAGCGGTTGTTGGTGTGTTTACTGCAAGTGGGGTTGTTTAGTTAGTGTTTGTTACACTCATAAACTCATAAAAAGACACTTCGGTCAAACTGGTTGAAACTTTGAGGCCTGAAAAAAAAGAGAAGAACCTTTCCTACCGCACAGTTGTTTTGTGTCACACTGAAAGATGTTCGACCGGAAACAGAGGCGGTGGCTTCAACATTCCCCCAGCACAGCCACTTCTTCATAGAGGTTTTATGGCTACTTTAGATAAATGAATCAATAATACTTGAAACGTATCCTAATCTTACGTAAAATGATTAGAAACAAATGTAAAACAAATTTGGAAAACAAATTTTGGAAAACAGCTTGACTTGAATTGACTACTGAATTGTTTTCCCTCCTTTAATCTGACTTTAATCTCGGAATTATTTCTGATTTTAATCTCAGATATTTTTTTTTTCTCAAAATTCTGACTTTAATCTCAGAATTCTATTTTCTCTAGAAATTCTGACTTTAATTGCAGAATTCATTCTGACTTTAATCTCAGAATTTATTTTGACTTTAATCTCAGAATTCATTCTGACTTTAATCTCGGAATTCATTCTGACCTTAATCTCGGAATTCATTTTTCTTGGAATTCTGACTTTAATCTCAGATTTTTTTTCTTGGGACTTTAATCTCGAATTCTGACTTTAAATTAAAGGCAAACCTTTACAAATTAAAGTGCTGACAAAATAGAATAGAATAGTCTTTATTGTCATTGTACTGGTACAACACAAAATGACAATCACATCATCATGTATCAGTTAAACTGGGTCAAAGGTCACAAATGCTTCAACTTTCTCACTCACTCAGGATTTATATTTGAGTCACGATAGTTTGCCATCTAACTATGTGTTAAGTTATATTTTCCTCACATATCACACACATGTTTAACACATAGGAAATACCTATTATATATGTATATAGATATATATATATATATATACATACACATATATTGCATGCTTTGCATGCCACTTCAACTGATTGCACAAGGTAAACGAATACTGAATTTATGTGTTATGGTTTTTAAGTAAGTGCCCAGTCAGAGGTCTTGCTCACACCAATACCCTTGCCAGTGTTTCCACATTTTGCCGCCATTGCCCTCGTGATTCAGTTTCTTGATACACTGGTATCTTTAATTTCAGAGAACCACACCCTTTTATATCAAACTGCAAAATGTGCAGAAACGGCAAAATAACCAGCGAATATATTTTCCTTTGAAAAACACAAGTCACTGTGAAAAACCCTACAGGTTTCTAATTAAATGATTCACTTCAAAAATATGTATAAAAAATGCTTAAAATGTATTTATAATAATTTGACACCATTATGGGATGCTTATTCTGCCTGCTAAACTTTTATTTATTGACTATCTATGTTAAATTTTGCACTTAGACTAGGCAAGGAGGAGAAATGTGGAAAAACAAAGGTACACAAACCTCTACAAATGTTGTTTATCTGAGTTTTGTTATAGGTCATTATAAGTGAGTAAATTGGATTGATTTTAAACAACTCTTCCCTTATTCTCACAGTGAATTTGAGTTTATAGCGCTCAAATGAAAAAACAACCATTGTCAGACAATTACCCTGCCATTATAACCTTTTATTTATTGACTCTTTATGTTAAACCATGCATTTTTGCTAACAAAAATAAACAGACAGAAATTGATTGCATTCAGTCGTGTTTTATTTGGTGTTTGACAACACTGCAATTATAGGTCATTATTTGCTGGTGACCATTGGAGCTTCAGTGGTTAGTGGTACTGTCTGCCCAGGGCAGACACCACCACAGACAGGAACTTCTGCCAGGCCTCCTGAATATCAGGGGTGAAAACGGAGGCGCCAAACTTGGCTCCGACAACCACTGTGATGCACTCAGCAAGAAGCTGCAATGAGGAAAAACACACACACAGAGGGTTGAGTAAAGGAAACTACAGAATAAATAAAGATAAAAAAAAAAGAAATATTGCACAGATGAGGCATCACATACTCTGAAGTTGTCAGGATCCACATGGAGCCTCTCAGAGTGTATCACACTCAGCTTGGAGTATGTATTCTTGATGTCATCCAAGTTATTCACGGCTTTGTCCAGCTCGTTCAGGACTCTGGCACCATGCGCAGAAACCTTAGCGTTTGCGGCGATGGCGGCATTGGTGGACAGGTCGCCGAATTCCTTGAAGTATCTCTTAGTCCAGGGGAAAACGATCAAAACCCTGAAATGACACAGCAGAAAATTCAACTGAAACATAAATTGTCATCAATTACAAAACCTTTGCTCTTGTCAAAGTTTTTACAGTGAATATGTAAAAGAATTGCAAAATAATTGCATCCATTCCAAATTAAATATACAATTCACCTTATCAGTGCCTCAGCGCCATCCTTGTTCGCATCAATCTTGTCCCACACCTTCTTGATGGCTTGACGCTCTTTGTCTGTCCACTCAACCATGTTGACGAGGAAAGGTTTTCTGTTTTTTTGATGCTAAAACAAAAATATCTGATCACAGACCTGTGGGGCAAGAGACTTGTCCTCTGCAGATTTTATTAATGACGCAAGGCCACACCTCCAATTCAACGGAGGCACCTGATTGGACCAGAGGAGTTGGGTTGCTGCCTGCCACGATTCAGCTTCGCCCTGAAAAAAAACAGATAAGAAGGAAATTGAGATTATTGCTAAGATTGAAATCTTGAAATGAGAAAATAAAAAAAATTAAATGCAGCAGAATTGAAAGGTAAAAACATATTTAATAAATAGGAACCAGAACTGATCAATGGTTTTAATGTAGGACTTGTTTATTTGTGTTGTTTTTATACTTTCTACAGTATTTGTTTTATTTTATTGTTTTGTTCTTATTCTTAAAAGGTCTCACATTTGCATATTCAATTTGTTTTATTTACCGCTTTAACACAAAAACACAAAAACAAGGGACATAAGATGAGATAAAATATTTATAAGTGTCAGATCCTTCATTAAAGCTTTGTATATATTACATATTCTCTTTTTATGGCTTGTTCCGTGTGATTCACTGTGTATTCTCGTGTTGTGTTTAAATGGAGTTGTTGTTGATCATAAGATCATAACTCAATAACCTTGTCAGAACAAAATTTACCAATTCATTTTATGTTAAGTGTGACAATGTAATGAGAGACAATATAATAACAAAGGTAGGCAATAATGTATAAAAAGTGTATTTACACAATTACCTAATCACTCTTCTATTTATTGATTTATTTATTCATTCATTTATTTATTGATTGACTGATTCTGCATATTATTTATAGGGTATGTAAACTAACTTACATACTACAATTGCCAGAAGTAAGCGATATGTTTGTATCGTGGTATAGTTTTAGTAATATAGTTTTAATTATAGTATGACTATAATATATATCATACAGTAACTACCCTTTTTATCATATTGTGATGAAAATCATCTGCAGATTTGAACAGTTCAAACTATGAACGAAAGATGTAACGTGACGACCAGGCCAATGTTTGTTTGTTTTTTTCAGAATTTCTCATTTTAGTGGTCGAATTGTCAACCAGAAAAACACACAAAAAGTGTTGAATAATGAACAAAAACATGCATCTCAGTCTTCTTTCAAATGAATCTGTAAAACAGGCCAATAATTGTTATCTGACTCATAATTTAACAAAAAAGTATAATATATATATGTATATATATATATATATATATATATATATATATATGTTTTACAGATTCATTTGAAAGAAGACTGAGACACATGTTTTTGTGGTGGGCTGAATATTATTATTATTACATTATAATACTGTATATTAGACTTACACATTAAACGTTACATGGAAAATATGAATGACATTGAAATGAAGAAAATGTATCCATCCCTTTAACCAGGAATTAAGTTGAATATTTTACATTTTACAATCTGAGGTTAAAATTATTTTCTTTATTTGTGAAATAACTGAGTCATGAAATGATGACATATAAAGGGAGTGGTGACTTATCTCTGGAAAACTGCTGAGCACATTTCTGGCAAATTCTTTAATGGAGGCGTGGTTTTGGTTTGATACGGGGGTGCGGTGCAATTTGGCTCCATATATATAAAAAAAAGCTGTTGCACATCAACTTCACTTGCATCGTCATAATTTTTTCCTTTTGTCAAAAGAAAACGAAGCAAAGGCAGCCATGAGTCTCACCGGAAAAGATAAGGCTGTGGTGTCAAATCTCTGGGGCAAAATAGCCTTAAATTCCGACTTAATCGGAGCCGAGGCTCTTGGCAGGTGAGTCTTCAGTCATCCGTTCATGAGCTAATATTTTTTTTATTCATTTATTGGTGATTAATTCTTTCTCTCTTGACAGGATGCTGACGGCATCCCCACAGACCAAGACCTACTTCTCTCACTGGTCAGACCTGAGCCCTACATCTGAGCAGGTGAAGAAGCACGGAGCGGTCATCCTGAAGGCCATTGGAGAGGCTGTGGAAGGCATTGATGACCTCAAGCTCAACCTTTCCCGCCTCAGCGAGTTGCATGCCTTCAAGCTCCAAGTGGACCCTAACAACTTCAAGGTAAGCCACAACATGTATCGGGTCTATATATATATATATATATATATATATATATATATATATATATATATATATATATATATGGGGTTTTTATGCATTACTTACACAAGAGTCCTCACTAAGGCTGCTGTACAAGGATGTATGTGTGTACTTGTCTGTAGTAGCATGCAAGGACATTGACAAAATCCTATCTTTGTGAGGACATTTTGACTTTTGACAACTTTAAAGGGCCTTTTTGAGGATTAAGACTTTAAAGTTTAAGGGTTTGGGTTAGTATGGTGAGGTGTCTGTGACTGACCTTCTGTGTTTCTTGTAACTTCACAGATCCTGTCCCACAGCATCCAGTTGGTGATTGCCATGTACTACCCTAAAGATTTCACTCCAGAGGTGCAAGTCTCCGTGGACAAGTTCCTGCAAAATGTGGCCCTGGCTCTGTCCGAGAAATACCGATAAACTGCGGCGATCCGTCCGTCGGGAGGAGGAGGCATTGGGCTGCATGTCAGCCTCATCGCCATCATCATCATCGTCCTCCACAATAAACGATGGCAAGATCCCTTTAATGAAGGCCAAATAAATGAATAAATAAAATGAATGTGGAACATTCACACGTCTTCTCTTCATTGTCTCTCACACACTGTTGCTGTGTCTTATCAGTTTAGATCCACACTGTGAAATATAACAATAATAAAACATAGAGGGATTACAATACAATACATTCACTGTGACATAACTTACTGCAGGTATAGGCTGCAAACAACAACAATAACACACAAACCTCAGCCCTTACCCTTACCCTAAACCCAATTTTAAACGGAACTCTAAAACCAGGTCTTAACCCTGAAAAAGCAGACAAAATCTCCCCGCAAAGATAGGTGTGTGTACGTTTCTTTTTTGGACCTCACATAGACATAAATGCAAGCACACACACACCAACAGTGTAACAGCAAACTATACTGAATAAGTGGAGTTTTTGACATATTAACTATAACCAGTGGATACATGACCATAAACTCTAAAACTGAGTCAAAAAAGCCCTTTAAAGGACCAGATACATATATGTATATACAGTATAAATATCAGTATATACATACAAATAACTTCAAAGTGGGGTTTTCTTTTTTTTAAGTGTTTTAAAGGGACAGATCAGGTTTTTTGAAGTATGGTTGCAGGACATTTACACACCTTATCAATGGAATGGACACACGATGGAAGTTTACATTTAACATTTAAGCATTTAGCACACGCTTTTATCCAAAGCGACTTAAAGGTGACATAGAATGCTTGTATCACACATATATGTTAGTTATGGAGGTCTACTTACATATATGAACTTGTTTTCATGATTAAAAACCTCCTAATCGCTGCAAACGAGCCGATCAAAATATCTCCTCACTGACGCTCTCGTCAGCCGCGCTGTTTCAGACCAAAACCACACCCCTAGAATATGGACTGTGTTGTGATTGGCCAGCCAACGAGAGCTTTCCCACTGTCCTGTGATTGGCCAGGTACCTGGAAGTGACGTAATGGCTCTCAGATACACAGCTCCCCCTCTGGCATCCACCGTGCCAGAGGGGGAGCTGTGTATCAGCTACAACGAGAGTAGTTCTTCTGTACGCAACCGGATGTGCCCGGACTAGTGCCCGCACCAGGAGGCGCTACGGTGGTGAGAGGAGTGGTGAGGATTTCTGATGACGACATCAAATTAAGGAAGTGCCGATCCGCTTCGCAGAGCCCAGGAAAACAATACAACACTATTTTCTCAGCAGTGGCTGAACTGTTTGTTCTGAAACTTTAGGGTTTCATAAACGAGGTAATGACGCAGATACACACACACAAACGCAGCGTTAATTGGAGCTTCCGGTCTATGTGTTATAAGTTACATAGAAGAAATCTTGGAAAGAACTCCACTAGATAGGAATAGTGGATAGATAGAGGGTGAGAGTGCCGAGGTGGATCCAAGTGCAGAAGGAGATGCAGGGGAGGGGGGTAAGGTAAGGTGCTAGGAGTGCTAGGACAGAAGATGCTCTTGGAAGCGCTGGGTTTTCAAGACCTTCTTGAAGATAGACAGGGAAAGTTCTGTTTCCATGTCAACGAGGCCTAAATCTCCTGCTTAAAGAACCCTGGTCATTCAGCAGTTTGATGGGATAAATTTCTCTTGCCCACTCTTGTTCTGCCACTGTATACACTCCAACACTCCCTCAGTCAGTACTGCTTTGGCGTGTGTCCATCATGGTACAGTCCAGCATGGTTTGAAACTGTAAAGCTTGCAGGCTTGCGTTTCCACTGAGAATGGTGTCTTTTACTTGGTAGGAGGGTTGCACGATGTGCACGCTGTGCACGCTGTGCACGCTGTGCACGCTGTGCACGCTGTGCCCGATGGCCGTGTCAGCTAAATATGTAGTGTGACACTGTACCGGTGTGACGACAAAGAAGGTGACACAACAGACAACAATGGAGGACATCCAACAGCTCGGTTTATGGCTGTTTGTCTCAACAAGACGTCAAAATTTATATGAGAATAGACTTTGGGCGTTGAAGACAACGCCCCATGAACGACACATGAAAAGAGTCTGGATTGTCTTGTGTGGGGTGTTGGCACCACTAGATGACAATCCTTTGATTGTGTCTAAGTGTCGCAGGCGACACGTTTGCACAAGCGACATGTGGTTATTACGGTAATTGCACTCGTGCTGTTGCAGGAAACCAGCAAATCAGCAGTTAGAGAGGATAGAGTTGGAAAAACCCTTTAATTGGCCTGTTTTTGGACATTGAGATAAAAAAATCATGTTTTATACTGGTCAAATTTCAAAACACGCAAACTCTGGTGTTTGTGTACAACTACGGTGTTGTTTTCTCAATAAAACATTTTAAATTGCTAAAACATCGTTTTAAAATGTGATAAATTGTAAATAACAACCAGATATTCAACGTTATTCTTGAAAAATGGGCAAACGCACTTAACTCACAGGACATTTCTGGCCCTTTTATGGTTAAAATGAGCAAAAGAAAAAAAAAAGGTGTTAAAGGGTTAATTAAATAGGTTAAATACATTTTACATGGTACAGGTCAGAATGACAAATTAAGGGTTTTGGGGCTTGGTAGCAATGCATGTAAATTTATCTTTACATGTTGTAAAGGTGACTGACTCCGGGATTACGGCGAGGGCTTGTGACGAGGGCATTACTCAATGTTTTTATAATTGCTAGCGGTGCATCCACCTTTCCAGAGGGGGGAGCTGCGGGTCTGAGAGCTGACGTGCCAATTACAAGACAGTCAGTGTTCTGTGGGTGTGGTTTTGGTCTGAAACAGCGCGGCTGACGAGAGCGTCAGTGATGAGACATTTACTTCGGCTTGTTTGCAGCGACTAGGAGGTTTTTGACCATGAAAACGACTTCATGTTTGTAAGTACACCTTCATATCTCACATACAAGTAAGACAGTATGTGAGACCATGCTATGTCCTCTTTAAATATCTGATCTTATAGATACCCAACCACCCTCAAACCCCCCTCCACAGGAGGCCTAAAGGTGCAATTAAGTGTCAATTTGGATTTCTATGTCACTCTTAGGGTTTCGTTATAGTACTCCGTGTATCCAACGCCGTGACCATACAGACGCTTTGACGGGGTAATGCCAGGCTCAACACAAATAAAACCTTCAAACCTCATTTAGTGAATGTAATCAGTGCCTTGAACCATTCACATATTTAAATATAGGGAGATATTTTAAGGTTATTGCTATGATATGTGATTAAAAAAAAATGAGATATCCTCATTTAGTGGTGTTTTTTTGGCTCTGACATGACCCTGAGGTTTTCCTTTGAATAGCTTTAAGTTATTCTCTTATAGCAGATTAAACGCCTTAGAATTATATATGATTATATATAATATAATATAGATAATATAATATATATAATATATATATTATCTATAAGTTTATACATTATCCAAAACTACATAGTCATTCCAAAAATGGTAAATTTTAATTATTTGAAATTGTGTGTATTTCTTTCCATGACTTTTACTATATATAAACATAATGTAAAAAGCGTCTTCTAGCACAGTTTAAAACAGGGGCTCCAAACTTGCGGCCCACAGGCCCACATGGCCCACCACTCGATTTCAGGTGGCCCGCCACCTATTATCAACTTATAATGGAGTTGTTTATGTATGTTTTTTTAAAGTAATAGATTGATTTTCAATGATGAATTATAGCTGAAACATGCCCTTAACTTGGTGTCATATAGCAGTGTTGGAGCGCCCTCTAGTGGCCATGCAGACTGCCTGCCTCTTGCCTTGCACAGATGTATAATAATAATAATGTTGCTCACGTTGAATAAGTATAATAATTCAACACGAGCACACAGCACAGATGTACTGTATATATTTTAAATATATATATTTTTTTCAATTAATTATTATTTATTGTTTTATATGTACACATACATATACATATATATATATATATATATATATATATATATGTATACTTAAAATACTAAATACTGTAGTTTTATGTTTGTGCCTCAGTGTATTTCATTATGTGTTGGGTTTTATCACTGTGAGGCTATGTGTTTGGTAGAATACCGACAGCTGACAGCAGCAATATCTTCCCCTCCCTGACCACTAGAGGGCAGCATCTCTACACACATATAATATTTCATGACCATGAGAAAGCTTGTGGGGTTGAAACACATTTCTGTAGGATTAGTGTTTTTCTTGTGAACTGTAGCTCCTCTTTTGTGCCTTATCATTTTCCTCCATAACAATAAACACAAAACTCACAGTTTGTCTCTGATTTCATCTGCACTTTAAGTCACTTTAAGTCACTCATGGTTGAAACACTTAAACGTATTATTGATAATTATCATCAACATCCTGATGCCCGGTCCATAAACCCTTGCTTGCTTTTAAATTAGGCAAATCTGATTTATGTATTTTAAAGGAAATATGTGAAAAATCATTGATTTTTTTTTAGTTCGAAAATATTGACACAAATCTAAGTCCAAACATTCACACCATAGTCAAGTTAGTTCACTTAAACCCATTAGTTTCACTCATTTCTCTGTCTCGCTCTGTTTCTAAGTATGGTATAGTGTTGAGGCTCAAACTGGCGGGTTGTGGGCCACATGTGGCCTCCCCAGTCGATGTCCTGTGGCCCTACATTTACTGTCATTGTCACGTTTCTGTCGGCCCATTCATCTCGTTTATATAAACGACACTGTGTGCTGCTGGGGTTGTAAAACATTTTTTCAGTTGTATTGACTGGTCATGGCTTCGACCACAGCGGTCAGAAACTTCTGCCACGTGGCTTGGACGTTAGAGTTGAACGTGCTCTTCAGTTTGCAAGCGATGGTGATGGTGATGCAGTCGGCCAACAGCTGTGGACACATATCACAACATATCACATATGTGCGTGTGTACTGGCCCTTGAAATGAAATGCATCAGCCTTGCTTCTTAAATGTGATTTTCTTTGCACCATACGACAAATAAATCATTAAATTGGAATCATGTGTATTTGTGGACAAAACAAGACATTTGAGATGATCATCCTTTTGAGGTTTAGGAAAGAACGATCAACATTATCTAACATTTTATGAACCAAATCAAGTCAGTAATGGATGGATGAATCCATTATGAACATAATTGATCATTGCACCGTAAATGGCATGACAACGAGTGATTTGATTTCCAACTCAATTTGATTGGACACCAATTCATTTGGAGATATTTTGGTTTTCTTGGAGATTTTCACAGAAACTATTGCTGCACATTTTTACAAAATGTGGTTCTCTTTAACCTGCTGCATCATAAAAAATATTGTTTACATTAAAAACATTATGGCACTTTTTATTTAATATGACTGCACAGTGCAAATCGAATTGAAACTGGAACCTTCAAAACCTTGTGCAACAGCTGCAAGATTCAGTCTCTCGCTCTCATTTTTAAAGGTTGATTCCACAAAAATACCAATTTGCCTAAAAATGTCAAGTTTTAAAGGTTCAATCCCCCCAAATCGGCAGCAAGAAGCAGGCAAGATCAACATTTTCTAGTTGATTTTAGTGTCATGGTTGATGGACGTATATGTCTATAGTTTGAGGACTCACTCTGAAGTTATCTGGATCCACGTGGATCTTTTCACAGTGAAGACGACTCAGCTCGGCATACGTCTTTTTGATGTTGTCCATGTCCTCCACGGCTCTGCCCAGGGACCGCAGCACCACTTTGCCATGTTCGGCCAACTTGGCGTTTGTCGACACAGCACTAATGGAGAACAAATCTCCAAATTTACCAAAGTACCGCTCGGTCCAGGGGTAGGTGATCAAAACTCTGTGAATGCGAGGGATTTTGTTTATTATTTTACAGTTCAGTGCATGGTTTCCACAGCCCTGAGCTCCAGTACATTTTTGAGATAAATAATATATTAAAAAAGACTTTTGCCACTTAACAAAAGGTGCATCTAATGAAATATATACCAGCTGATATCTAAACAATACTGTGGCCACTTTTAATCACAGATGCTGCCCTCATCACTGGCTGGAAACGTGACATTTGTAAGCTGCTCACTCCCTGCACCAAAGTCCATAGAGAAAATCAGCGATTTTACGTCAGGACACATTGATTTTCTCTATGGAATTGAAGTATCTGCTGCTCATGCAACCACACTTCCCAAATCCCAGTAAACTGTATGATAGGTGAGTGTAATAAATAAAATTAATGATAATTAACTGACATTAATTGTAAGCGTCTCGTTCACTGCCTGCACAAAAGTCTATCAAGGAGTTACAGGCGCTGATGGTCTACTGCTACCTGCAGTAGACCATGGAGGCCGCAGACCATTTGAACACTAAGTTCAAATGTGTTACTTTGTGACTTCGGTGATTGAAATATTTAATTTAAATTGACACAAAGTGACACAAAATGACCAATTAAGGCAGCAGTAGACCAGCTGCTCCTGTAACTCCATGAGCATGATGATTTTCTCTATGGACTTTGTTACAGGAAGTAACTGCTGCTCACTCCCTGCACCAAAATCCATAGAGAAAATCAACATTTTCAGCTGAAGCTGTTAGAGGTGCACATTATTAACAGTTAAAAAGAACCCAGCAGCTGTAACAAATCTACAATAAAAATAAAAAGTCTCATCTTGTACCTTATTAAAGCTTCAGGTCCGATCTCGTCGACGTCGACTTTCTCCCACACAGCTCTGACAACGTCGCGCTCCTGCTCTGTGAACTTCACCATGATGACATCAGCATCAGTGAGGTAAACGGACACTGACACAGCGTGTGTTTACTGCGTCACCACATCCACGCTGAGTCAGCAGAATCCAATTCCCGTCGCCCACATCACCACGATGATGATGCTGGACAAGTTATTTTGTCCTTATTTTGGAAATAAACAACATTTTCAACCTGTATAGGTAAAGTGGACAAACAGTTGATAAAGTATTGTGTTAATACATGTAAAACACATGTAATGTGTTTTTAAAACACATGTAATGTGTGTAAAACACATGTAATGTGTTCTCATTTACTGCTCTTTGCTGCCACGAGAAAAAGCTGCCAAACTGAGATTAACGTGTCGTCATTATCTCCATAATTCAGGCTCCCTCCACCCAAATAAATTATCTGACTTGATGTAACAAACGTGGTTCCACTGGCAGAATGTTCACCTCACATGACCTGGAATTACGCACAACCCGTGTCTGTTTATGATGACGACGAGCAGAACCGATGCATTTCATTCAATTCTCTTCGGTCATTTGGTTTTCAACCTGTTTTCAACATTTATTTTTACCGTACCCGTGTTTCAGAGAACCAAGGTGAATTCCATAATCTAAAGTTATCCTTTCACATTAATTTTACTTTACTCTTGTTTCAGAGAAGTGGAATCCATGAACCAAAAGTTGTTTTGTTCCTATTTACTTATAGGAGTTAGAAGTTAATATTCACACACACACATTGTTGTTCAACTCCAGGAATGTCTCAGAGACATTAAGTCCTGGATGACCTGTAACTTTCTACTTTTAAACTCAGAAAAAACTGAGGTCATTATACTTGGCCCTAAACACCTCAGAGAAAAACTTTCTGATCACATTGTCACTTTAGATGACATCACCCTGGCTTCCAGTTCCACTGTGAGGAACCTTGGAGTTACTTTTGACCAGGAAATGTCTTTTGATTCACACATAAAACTCATTTCCAGAACAGCCTTCTTCCACCTGCGCAACATTATGAAAATTAGAAACATTCTGTCTTTACAGGATGCTGAAAAACTAGTTCATGCTTTTGTTACATCTAGATTAGATTACTGTAACTCCTTATTATCAGGATGTTCTAACAAGTCTGTTAGAACCCTTCAGTTCATTCAAAATGCTGCAGCACGAGTTCTGACAGGAACTAGAAAGAGAGACCATATAACTCCAGTGTTAGCTTCTCTACACTGGCTCCCCGTACAGTTTAGAATTCAATTTAAAATCCTCCTCCTCACGTACAAAGCACTTAATGGTCAGGCCCCTTCATACCTGAAAGACCTAGTCTTACCCTATCATCCTAATAGACCACTTAGGTCACAAAATACAGGTTTACTTGTGGTTCCCAGAGTCTGTAAGAGTAGAATGGGAGGCAGAGCCTTTAGCTACCAGGCTCCTCTCCTGTGGAACCAGCTTCCAATGATAGTTCGGGAGGCGGACACTCTCTCTGTATTTAAAGTTAAACTTAAAACTTTCCTTTTTGATAAAGCTTATAGTTAGAGCTGGTTCAGGGAAACCTGGACCATCTCTTAGTTATGCTGCTATAGAACTAAACTGCTGGGGGATTTTCCTGTGGTACACGCACATTCACTCTCTCACACTCAGGATTTGATTATGACTTTTTATATGTCATTAACCTTGTCTCTTTCTCTCCCTAGTTTGTGTCTTTCCTTCCTTCCCTCTCTCTCTCTCTCTGTATTCTCATCATGCAGGTTGCAGGATCAAGATCCAGTTTCCGAGGCTACGCTTATCATCACCATTATTATTATTTTGTAATTAAAAAGTCGATATCAGTAACTGTATAAACTTGTAACCTGATACAGTTGTTGTGTATCTGCTGCTGGTCTCCCTCTCTCTCTTCTGTCTCTCCCTCATCTCCCTCTTGTCCTTTCTCTCCCCCCATTTTCTGTCCCCCACCTCTCCACTGTCCCCCATTTTTCCTTTCACCCCAACCGGTCGAGGCAGATGACCACACATCTCTGAGCCTGGTTCTGTCAGAGATTTCTTCCTGTTCCTCTCCACTGATGCCTAGTGTTTGCTCATTGTGTGAACTGTTGAGGTTCTCTGCTCTCCTTGATGTTGTCTATGTACAGAGCCTTGAGATAATGTATGTTACGATTTGGCGCTATACAAATAAAATTGAATTGAATTGTTGTGCTTTAAAGTTCATCATTTGCAACCAAAAATGAATTCATGAGTCAAACATGTTTTGAAATAGGCATTTTTTATTTATTTATTTATTTATTCATTCGTTCGTTCATTTATTTGAAGAGTTGGCGACAGTCACGAGGCAAGTGCATCGTGGACATGTTATTTTTTTTCTTCAGTGGTTAGTGGTACTGTTTTCTCAGGGCGGCCACCACCACATCCAGGAACTTCGTCCAGGCCGCCTGAAAACCAGGGGGGAATTTAGCGGAGCTAAACTTGGCTCCCACTTCCACAGTGACGCACTCCGCAAGAAGCTGCAATGAGGAGGGAAGATTAAATAAAGGGAAACAATAAATAATGATACATGATATATTGCTCAGATGATGTCACGTACTCTGAAGTTGTCAGGATCCACGTGGAGCTGCTCAGAGTGGAACACGCTCAGCTGAGAGTATACACTCTTGATGTTGTCCATGTTCTTCACGGCTTTGTCCAGCTCGGACAACACTTTTTTGCCGTGCGCGCTGACCTTGTCGTTCGAGTTGATGGCGACCTCGGTGGACAGGTTTCCAAACGACGTGAAGTATCTCTTAGTCCACGGGAAAACGATCAGCAGCCTGAGAGGAAACACGGGGAGAGGATTTAATAAAGACAAGAAACACATTATATTCTTCATGCATACAGATATTTTAAAATAAGAAATAAAAACAAGAGTCAGACATGTAAATAATAAACAGGTTATTTACACGGAGACATTACAATAAACATTACAGTATATACACGAGGGAATTAGAGAATATTACGTATAATAATAATAATTATTATTATTCATGATAACTGATAATGATTTTTAATTTTTTCTTAACAAATGTATGCATATATATATATGTAGGTGTACCTTTTCAGAGCCTTGGGTCCGATGTCGGCCACATCAATTTTTGCCCACAGGGCCAAGATGGCGTTGCGCTCGGCGTCTGTCCATTCTACCATGACTGCGTGAAAAATGAAAATCACCTTCGACTTCAATCAACACACAACGCAAAAGGCGGCTTTTCTACTTGGACAATGTGCGCCAGTCTGGAGTTTTTATTGAACGAGCCGACGGCGCCGCCCTTTCGCCCGCTCACGCGCGCAAGGCTGGCCCACAGCGCAAACTGGCAGCGCCAATCCACGCGAGTGACGTCACTGGGATGGTGAAAAATTGATTAAAAAACGTGTTTATACGCGATAACGACTGATAACTGATGTTTTAACAAAAGATATACACGCGGTAACCTGAAAACAGCAGTTATAAACTACAACAATATTATTAATAATAATAATAATAATTTCCTTGTGTGTCCTTAAATGAAAAGGTAACAACAAATAACCATTTTAATACTACAGACATATAGTCTCACTGCAACACTGCAACTTTTGACTCAAGTAAAATTAAAAAGAAAATATACTGAAAATTGATTAAACAAAAATTGTATTGTCAACTTCAATAGAACTTTACGTCAGTGTAATAAATCATTATAATCCAGGAACAAAACTGTATAATGTTTCTTAAAATATAAATCTTTTTTTTTATTAAATACAAAGGACATTTTCAACATTAATTACTGTTTTACAACAACAACTGTATAGTATTTTTTTTTCAATAAAAATAAATTTTTGTTCAATAAAAAAAACTATTTTTCAATTTCAGTTGCTGTTTTAATTCATAATTCAGACTAATAGTTAATTATAATCAGGACCAAAACTGTGTAATAATGTTTCTTCTTTAAAATCAAAATGTATATTGATTGAATAAAAACCCCAATGTGTATTAAATAAAAATAAAAATGTCAACTTCAGTTACTGCTTTAACCCATAATTCAGAGTAATAATCCATTATAATTCAGGAACAAGACTGTATAAGGATGTTTCTTCTATAATTCCACGCGCATTGGTAAAACAGCCTCCTTTGATACTGTGAACAAACATGGTGCAACTTGATTTAACATTGGTTTTTGACAATATTTAAGGTATTGTGTTACTTTAAACCGGTAACAATAATAATAATAATAATATTAACAATAATAATAATAACAATTATAATAATAATTACATAATAATAACAATAACAATAACAATAACAATAATAATAATAACAATAACAATAACAATAATAATAATAATAATAACAATAATAATAATAATAATAATAATAATAATAACAATAATAATAACAGCAGGTTTGGTTCAAAGACATAATTATAGATTATGTTGCGGATTTTCCTTCCAAAACCAAGACTAGAGTCGACCCAAGACTCTGGATCGTCCCTGTGTTGGCAGACACATACGTGGCACGTGCACGGATATTTGGGGAGTGGTGATTAAATTTATCTAACAGCCTGGCTGTAGAAAGTTCTAGCAGTTTGTTTATCGTGGGTGTGGATTTGATACTCGGGCGTGGCTCCGTTCGGTGTCCATATAAAGACGCCACGAACCGAAACCCCCCCCACGTCCACATCGTCTTTTGAAACTTTTTACATTTGAGTTCAGTAACAGACACGACACGAAGGCAGCAGCAGCCATGAGTCTCTCCGCCACCGACAAGAGCAACGTGAAGAAACTTTGGGCCAAAGTTGAGAAACAGATCGACGAGATTGGTGCCGAAAGTCTGGGCAGGTGCGTTGTCATGGCGACGCTTGGTGACGGCGTCACGCTGTGTTCTGTCTGCTGACTCTCTCTCTCTCTCTTTCTCCCTCTCTCGCGCAGGATGCTGGTCGCGTACCCACAGACTAAGACCTACTTCGCTACGTGGAAGGGCGAGCTGAACGTCCAGAACGATCAAGTGAGGAAACACGGCGCGAAAATCTTGAATGCTGTGTCCAAGGCCGTGAAAGAGATCGACAATCTCACCACGGCCCTGAGCAAGCTGAGCGAGCTGCACGCGACCAAGCTGCAAGTGGATCCTGGCAACTTCAAGGTAAGATCCGGGACACGCGGATGCTAATGATGTTATTATTGTTATTATTACTACTATTATTATTGTTATCATCATCATTATTATTATTATTATTATTATTATTATTGTTGTTGTTGTTATTGTTATTATTTAACACATTTAATACATTAAAGTTACGGATATTTTAGGGTATTAATTATTCTTGATTATTATTATTATTATTATTATTGTTATTAGTATTATTTAATACAGATATTGTTCTGTGATACTATTCATTTATTTATTTATTTCCAATATAGAATATAGAACAAATTGAATAAAATAAAATAAAAAAGAATTTAAGTATTTATTCAGGTTATCATTTATTTTTACTTTCTCCTGCTGTTTCTGTTGTTGTTTAAGAAATTACTCTAACAACTCGTGTGTGTGTTGTTGTTGTTCTCGTGCAGCTTCTGGCCCACAATCTGATCCTGGTCCTGGCCATGTACTTCCCTGCAGACTTTACTCCTGCTGTGCACCTCTCTGTTGACAAGTTCCTGGCGGCCGTCGCCTTGGCTCTGTCTGAGAATTACCGCTAAACTGCGGCAGCAGCAGCGGCGACTGCCTCCTGCTGGTAACACATGAAACCCACGTTGGTGCTTAGTCAATAAAAAAAAGCACCAATTAAAAATAATAATAAAATGAACTGGTGTCCATTTGTTTTTATTCACAATTATAGTACTGTTTTTTTTTAAGTTTTAACAGAAGAATAAAGGTAAAAAAAAAAGAAAAGAAGAGGTAACATTTAAATAGTCCTGATTTTTTTCAATTTTTGGTTGTCCTTAAATGTTCCTGTATTTCCTTAAAAATATGTTTTAAAAAACTAAATTGTAAACATGATGGTGGTTTATATGCAGCCTTTTTCCTCTGTCCCTTTTCTCATTCCTATTAGTCCTGTGTTTGTCAAAGTAGTTTTGATAAACACTTAAAATGCTTTTAAACTATGAACATGATAATGTTACAAACTGCTTTTGAGTCATTTCTGCAATACAAGCCATTTTTCATAATGTATACAAGGTATATATCACCTTATTATTTACCTTATATCTTAAAGTGGAGCCATTAAAATTAGGTTTTTTTGTTTGTTTGTTGTTTACATTAAGTTTTTTTTTATGTGAGCACTTATTTTCTTAAGTGTTGCCATAAAAAGTGAATTTTGTAATTCCTTAAAATAGTAATTTAAAGACTATTTTAAATATTTTTTAAATGATAAACATAGCAAACTTTAAGATTGTCTTTTATTCTTCACTTAATTCATGCAAGTTAAGGCCATTAAAAGTATTTTCTCTTATTTCCCCTTAGCCCTTACATTTTTTTAATGCTTTTTAAGTATAAGCAAAAAGGTTTTTCCTTATTGTGCTTAAAAATATATCTTAAATTGCAAACATAACAGTCTATATGCAGATTTGAAGCTTTGCCCTATTTGTTAAGTGGAGCTATTCCTTTAACAACGTTTTAATGCTATTCAATTGCAAACATGAGGTTATTTGTGCAGGCTTCTCAGGTCAATCTGCATCAGAATGGTGGGATTATAACAGATTATAACAATAAAACACAGGCTGTAACAATAAATACAGTAGCAAGCTAATATCACACACAGTGGCCACTTTATTAGGTACACAGTACACCTTACAGTGTGGTGTGTAGATCCTCTGCTTCAAGGCCGCGCGACCTTGCTTTTAAGATAAGTTAAATTAAGATATTTATTGATATAAAATAATTATGTATCTTATATTATCTTCATCTAGTAGGGGAGACTGGGGATGGTTGAAACAGTATCACTTTCACCAATAAGGGATAAGAGTCATGTGATCAATTTCATGTAAAACCACTCCCTCCCTGATCTTGCATGTGAATTGGCATGGCTGTGAGAAGAAGTGTGCAGATATTACAGCCAAAACATCAATTTTCAGGTAAGGAAGTGATTTTTTGGACCAAGTCTATATTTTGATTAGTACTGATACTGTTGAAGTTTTAATTAACTTGTATCAGGTAAGAGAGTAGGTTCTTACGTCAAATGTGAGTCATTTCATTTATGCTCATTTAAAACGACCATGCTGATACAGCTCGCTAAACATTGGCTGATAGGGGTGGAGATGGTTGTAACACCATATAAGAAAATGGTACAACCACACCCGTAATCACAATTCACATATTTTCTCTATCCTACTCCTTTTTTTCAGTATGCCAAGACAGTGGGTGAGGAAAACGGATAGGGGTGTGTCTGCACATGTAATTAAAGTTGCATCAGATGAATTGAGGCAGGGAAAAACAGTGAGGTCAGTTGCCAAAGACTAAAGACTACTGTACGACCATTTCCCAAAGCAGGGCCAAGAAAGACCACTGGTACGACAAGGAGAAGGAGAAAGTCAGACATCTATACAGATACACCAGTCAAGCAGGCCTTGGAGGAAGAAGAAAACAAGAGGAATAGTAAGAAGAATGTGAAAATGGCCATATTTGGAAAGAAGAACAAGGATAAGGATGAGGACACCTCAGATGAAGACGATTTTTGCACTGTGTGCATGGAGCCCTTTGGAAATTCCAAAAGTGGATCAGATGTGTAAATTGCAAGTTCTGGGCCCACGAAAACTGCACCCCTGGAAAACCCCCATACATCTGTCACCACTGTGACTCTGATTAGATGGATAACACACACAAATACACACACTTCCTGTAATTGTACGTGGATTATGAGCTACTTCTGACCTCCTGTTGAAGGTTTCCATTTGTATGTGTAACATTCATAGGTATTATCAGAACATGTTCTTTAAGAAAGCTCTTCTAATGTTAGGACACTGTTCTTCATTTAGCCATCAGTGATGAGTTCTTTTTGTTCTTAGTGAAGCACAGGAAGATGCTTTAGTGTTGGCACATGCACAGTAAAGTTATATAGATGCGTATTTTGTGGTGTAGTCACAGTTTTTAGTCCTTCAATCTTACTGTTACAATTTACTCCAGGTTGTGTTACAACACACCCTGGTAGTGGGGTAGGTTGTAACAATGGTACTCCTTGCATTTGATATCAAATAATGAATTCTGTGATATAGTTGGAGAAGTTAAAAACATTGCTATTTGTAGTAGACAAATGAGGGTACTTTGTGCCCTACCACAAACATTCTGCAAGTTATAGGAGCTGAGACAAAAAACCTCCGTTACAACCATTGATTACTTTTGAATGTCCAAACCGTTTTTATAGAAGTTCACCATGTGTTTAAATCGCTTGTAAAATGACACTTTCAAAACTCAAATTCACATAGCGCCCTCTGCTGGTGCTTTGATAACTTACACCCGTGTCACTTAAAGGGGACATATCATACCCTATTTCCCCAATTAAAATAGTTCCCTGGTGTCCTAATGAACATGTCTGTGACATGCTTTGGTCAAAATACCATAAGGATGAAGCACCATAGCAGTTCAATAACCCTGCTAAACCCGCCCCTTTCAGAACGCTCGGTTTTGTGCATGGTCCCTTTATATGCAAATGAGACACAGGCAAACACACACCCACTTCTTCCAGGGGGTTTCTGATTTGTCCTTTTTACTGCGTTCACTCGCTCAGCTCCTGTTCCCTCCGCTCTTCCTCCCTCGCCTGCACTCTCGCAGGGACAAGGTGGAGCTAAGGTGGAGCTCTCTAAGTAAACTTACTGGTGGGCGGTAACATTCGCGGTGAAATGCGCACGCTGCCGTCATAAGCGCAGGGAATTCAACATTGCGTGTTTTATCACCTATACTTACATTAAGGGGGACCACGAAAACATTTTTTTTCCACACTTTGGCAACTGGTAGGGCCTCCAGAGTCACAAATATTGTATATATTATATATTATACAAACAAGTATTGAAATGATTAAAAAGTTGATTTTGCATAATATGTCCCCTTTAATTCTGCAGAAGACCCCCCCACATCCTTGTTTTTCTGTCTCTGAGACAACTTTAGAGATTAATTTTCACTGCTGCACATTCACACATTCACGAATTGCAGCGGGGATTTACTGACCTGTGCAGGAGAACCTGAAGCAGATGAAATGGTTCAATGTCCATGACGATATTTTTCCTCCACTCTTCTCAGAGGCCCTGTTTAAAAAAATAAAAAAATAAAAAAATAAATAGATAAAAAGAAATACATTCACAAGAATTATATTATATTATTTTAATTTTTAATTTTTATATTATTTTAAATATTATATTAAAAAACCCACATCTACCTGTTTGAAATAGATTGTGTTTCACAAACTACACAAAAAATGATGAGTTATTATTAATTAGCTTAAAAAAAATCATAGCACAATATTCATGATGTTATTGCTCAGAATTTCAAAGTGAAAGCATTTGTAATGTATTTTATAAAATAATATGTACTGATTATTCATATCATAAATGTATGTATTTCAAACGGCAACTGAACAACACACGACTGACGCAATGTGTGTGTTGTTCAGCTGTTACTTTTACCCACAGTTTTATTTCTTTTTCACTTTATTTCAGTTGTTTTAGATGGATCTTATCACCTTGAGTGTCTTCCTTCTACACCTTTAAATCATAAATAAATTGCATTGTTATTTCATCGCACAACACTAACACAACACACACAGTTTCTTTCCACATTTCTGCATTTTATTTATTGATTGATTGATGTTATTCATTGTGCAGAGATGGAATAGAAGCTCTGGCTGCAGCAGCAGCAGTAACAGCAACAGCAGCAGCAGCAGCAGCAGCGTCTTCTTCTTCTCCTGCTGCAGTTTAACGGTATTTCTCAGCCAGAGACAGAGCCACAGCAGCCAGGAACTTGTCCATGGACACATGAACCTCAGGAGTGAAGTCCTCAGGGAACAGTATGGCCATGACCACCAGGATGTTGTGGGAGAGGATCTGTGCAGAAGCAAAAAAACAACATTAAAATCACCTCGTTAGTCTAAAATAACAGCACTACTATATTATTACAGACCATAATAGTGACAAAAGTAATATAACATTTATTAAAAGTGGTGAAGACCTTGTGGCTCTGTTTTATTAAAGGTGCTATATTTAATAAACTATGAAGACTATTATTACTACTTTAGTGCTTTAAATCACCTTTTTATCTCCAATGTGTCTTAATAGTTTTTTTATATTATCTTAGAAACATATTCTTACATACATATATAATATATTCTTCTTTATAGTCTTATTTATTCATTTATTTGTTTCTATTTATTGTTATAATATTCTTTATTTACATTTTTTATTTTTATTATTATTTCACCTGATGTATTTTCTGGCTGTGGATTTAGTTCTACATGTGAGCCCTGACACGCTTATATACCACATATTTATATTTTACTTGTTGTTTTGTTAGTAACATCATTTAAAAAAGGAATTTATTTTAAAAGAAATGATTGTGTTGACTATTCTAAGTTTACATTTCTGTCTGTTTTGACTCAGCACAGGACCTGAATCTTAATTTTTAATTCTCTTTAATCCCTTTATCATTATTGTTGTTATTATTATTATTATTATTATTATAATAAAAACTGTAAAACTGAATAATCAATAATTATCAAAATAGTTGAAAATATTGATCAATGTTTCTCAAATGTCTTGCTTTGACATTGAAGTATTCACATTTAAGAAACTGGAAAAACCAAAAAGCTTGTTTTAATTAATTTATTTATTTATTTTTTAAACATACTATTACCATGTTAGTACTACGTTCTTAACCTGAACTATCCCTTTTTTTAATCTCAGTAAAATCCTCTTTGATCCTCTTTGTGTCCACGTACCTTGAAGTTGGCCGGGTCCACTCTCAGGGTGAAGGCGTGCAGCTCGCTCAGACTCAGCAGTCCTCCCTTCAGGTCGTCCAGTTTGGACACGGCGTCGGCGACCGCGTTCATGATGGTGATTCCGTGCTTCTTCACGTAGCCAGAGGTTGGACTCACATCCTTCCAGTGGGAGAAGTAGGTCTTGGTCTGCGGGTACACGGCGATCATCCTGTGGACCAAAAATAGAAGACACAAAACTGTGAGTGGGAAAATAAACCCAGCAAATTCAGAAAACTCTTATTTTGAAAAGTCTCATTTTCTGTGTGTGTTTTTGCACCAAAACACACATTTCTTTGAGTCTTAGTCACAAAAAGAAGTCTTTACCTGCACAGAGCATCTTTGCCGATTTCCTCTGCATACACAGACGCTTTGGCCATGAAGGCCTTGATTGTGTCCTTGTCTCTGGGGGTAAGGCTGGTCATGTTGTCGCTTTGCTTTGGACAAAATTGCTGATGAGTCTCAAAGCGAGCGAGGCTTTTATGCTGGAGACAGAGCGGAGGACAACACCCGGGACCACCTCCGAGATTAGAGTGAACGAGGCGGGTCCAGATGCAGCTGGCACGAGATAAAGGTTTTTTTTTGTTTTGTTTTAAAGAAAAAAAAAAGAATATTTTTTTAACCATGTAACAACAAAATGTTTTGTGTTTTTTGTCTGTGAGGTGGAAAAACTTTTTTACCATCGTCAGAATCAAAAATACACTGTAAAAATGAAATACATACAAGATATGTTGAACTCTGTTGTATAAACTTGTGTGGTGGAAAGTAATTAATTACATTTACTCGCGTTACTATAACTAAGTAGTTTCTGTGTGTACTTTTTAAAGTCAATATTACATAAAATAATTTGTAATTTAACTTTTATTAAAGTATGTTTTGTTTTTTTGACAGTGCTTTACATCACTACAGTTTAAATCACATCCGTTACGAGTAAAAAACGTTGGCATGAATTAAGAAAAATAAAATAATAATTAACGCACTGGATACTTTGACGGACATGAGGACAGATGAATGATGATGACAGATGCATGATTATGAGGACAGGTGAATGAAGAGGACAGGTGAATGATGATGAGGACAGGTGAATGACGATGAGGATAGATGAATGACGAGGACAGGTGAATGATGATGAGGACAGGTGAATGAATGATGAGAACAGGTGAATAACTAGGACAGGTGATTGATGAGGACAGGTGAATGATGATGAGGACAGGTGAATGACGAGGACAGGTGAATGATGAGGACAGGTGAATGATGATGAGGACAGGTGAATGATGAGGACAGGTCAATGATAGTGAGGACAGGTGAATGGTGATGAGGACAGGCGAATGACTAGGACAGGTGATTGATGAGAACAGGTGAATGACTAGGACAGGTGAATGATGAGAGGACAGGTGAATGATGAGGACAGGTGAATGATGAGGTGAATGATGAGGACAGGTGATTGATGAGACTACGAGGACAGGTGAATGGTGAGGACAGGTGAAAGAGGGTCTGTTTTTGTTGTGGTTTGTTGTTCAGCTGTTACTTTTATCCATGTTTTTATGTCTTTTTAAATTTGACTTCAGTCGTTTTAAAAGAATCTCATCGCTTTGCGTGCCTTTAAATGTGCTTTAGAAATTATAAGTAAATTGCATTGTTATGTCATTGCACAACACAAACACAACACACACAGTTTTCTGTTTTGTTTTCGAGTTTCTGCATTTATTGATTGAGTGATTGATGTTAATCATGGTGCAGAGATGGAATAGAAGCTCTGGCTGCAAAAGCGTTGTCGTCTTCTTCTTCTTCTTCTTCTTCTCCTGCTGCTGCAGTTTAACGGTATTTCTCAGCCAGAGACAGAGCCACAGCAGCCAGGAACTTGTCCATGGACACATGAACCTCAGGAGTGAACTCCTCAGGGAACAGTATGGCCATGACCACCAGGATGTTGTGAGAGAGAATCTGTGCAGGAGCAAAAACACAAAACATTAATGTCACATTGATGAAAAAATAACATAATTAGACTAAAATAACAGCACTTTATTATCACTACTATAATATTACGTCCTGTTTTTGTCCACAAACCAAGAATATTTCAGTTTGACTGATTTCTTTGTCAAATGGAGCCAAGAAACCAGAAAAAAAATCACATTTAAGAAGCTGCAAATCTAGAAAGCTTATATTAATTTATTTTAAAGCTGAAGAATCAATTATCAAAACAGTTGACTAACATACTATTATCATTTTAGTATTATAAAATAAAGATAACATTCTTAACCTGAACTATCCCTTTTTTTAATCTCAGTAAAATCCTCTTTGAGCCTCTTTGTGTCCACGTACCTTGAAGTTGGCCGGGTCCACTCTCAGGGTGAAGGCGTGCAGCTCGCTCAGACTCAGCAGTCCTCCCTTCAGGTCGTCCAGTTTGGACACGGCGTCGGCGACCGCGTTCATGATGGTGATTCCGTGCTTCTTCACGTGGCCAGAGGTTGGACTCACATCCTTCCAGTGGGAGAAGTAGGTCTTGGTCTGCGGGTACACGGCGATCATCCTGTGGACCAAAAATAGAGGACACAAAACTGTGAGTGGGAAAATAAACCCAGCAAATTCAGAAAACTCTTATTTTGAGAAGTCTCATTTTCTGTGTGTGTTTTTACACCAAAACACACATTTCTTTGACTCTTGGTCACAAAAAGAAGTCTTTACCTGCACAGAGCATCTTTGCCGATTTCCTCTGCATACACAGACGCTTTGGCCATGAAGGCCTTGATTGTGTCCTTGTCTCTGGGGGTAAGGCTGGTCATGTTGTCGCTTTGCTTTGGACAAAATTGCTGATGAGTCTCAACGCGAGCGAGGCTTTTATGCTGGAGACAGAGCGGAGGACAACACCCGGGACCACCTCCGAGATTAGAGTGAACGAGGCGGGTCCAGATGCAGCTGGCACGAGATAAAGGTTTAAAAAGATAAAACGGAAGAAAAGGGGTTTGTTTAGTTTGTTTTGTCTGCGAGGTGAAAAAAGAAGCAAAAAAATTTACCATCATCTATGTTCAACATTTACACATTTGAAAGGGAGTAAAAAGCATATGTTTCTGTTAGCAGAGGGGGAAAAAGTACTTAAATATTCTACTCAAGTAAAAGTACCACAATTTTGATAAAAATGTATTTAAGTACAAGTAAAAATGTATCTTGTTTAATATGTACAGTAAACGTTTTTTATTCTTTCTTCTTCTTCACAAATCTCAGATGAATTGTTTTTAATTAAAAGGTAAAACTATACAAATGACAGTGCTAACAAAATAAAAAATGTAAACACATCATGTATCAGTCAACATGGGTCAAAGGTCACAAATAATGATTTAAATTTTCCCTGTCTTCATCATTCATTCACCTGTCCCCATCATCATTCACCTGTCCTCATCATTCATTCATTCATTCACCTGTCCTCATCATTCACCCACCTGACCTCGTCATTCATTCACCTATCCACGTCATTATTCAACTGTCCTCATCATCATTCACCTATCCCCGTCATTATTCACCTGTCCTCATCATTCATTCATCTGTCACTCATCATTTCACCCACCTGTCCTCATCATTCATTCACCTGTCCTCATCATTCATTTCACCTGTCATAAATCATCATTCCTGTCCTTGTCATCATTCACTAACCTCATCATCATTCTCCTGTCCGTCATCATTCACCTGTCCCTGTCATTATTCACCTGTCCTCATCATTCATTCATCTGTCTTCTTCATTCACCCACCTGTCCTCATCATCATTCACCTGTCCTCGTCATCATTCACTTGTCCTTTTAACCATGAATCTGAATTCAGATCATCACCTAAATCTAATCATTTCCTCCTCGGGTCTTAAACCAACACCCCAGAAAATATCGTCCAATTCCGTCTTTTACTTTTAAAGAGCTGGTGCTCACAAAGAGACAAGTGTGTGGACAAACTTTAATCAAACACACAGTGACCGCGTGATACAAACAGATTTTCAATCCGAGTAATATTTCTTTATCAGTTGGATACTTTCCCATGTGTATGATGACTTTTTTTTTCTTAGTGGTCCATTTGGTGTTTGGTGCCAAACTCTGGTGTGTTTCTAAAAAACCTTATCTGAGTCAGGACACTGCTGCTGTGAGGGCGGATCCAACAACACAAGCATCAGATAAACATTCTTCTCCTTCTGCTTCTTCTAATTTATGAATATGTTTAGTGAGAATATGCTTCTGCTGCGGTATGACATGGCCTATATGTATATACAGTACTGTGCAAAAGTTTCAGGCACCACCTGCTCTGTTGTTTTTTCTGTCTGTCAAATTCTGTGATCATTGGAATTAGGAATGAAGTGAGGCGACTTAAAGCTGGGCTTGTATATTAGCGAGCTGTCGATGAGTTTAACTCATGCAACATGTGTATGTAATGCTCAAGCATGTCTTGAATAAACCTGGCATAATAGACGTTTTTTACAGCAGATATTTCTTTAAATGAAATAGTAGGACAAACACAGGATTTACCAGTAACACTAATTAAGGTTCCACTCCAGTATTAACAGAGCTGTGTCATTGTTCAAGTGTTAGGGTAGATCACGCTAAATACTTGACACCTGTAGAGGTGACACTTTTTTTTTCTGAATTTCTTATATTTATATTATATTATTTTAAACAACAAAAAACTGCATACATATTTTCTGGATGTGTTCCAGTAAAGTGAAATAGAAATAATTATCCTCTATTGTCATTATAGCATTGCTAAAACAACAAATCTTTTGCACAGTACTTGTGTGTATATATGTATATATATCTATATATACATATATATATATAGATACACATATATATATACATATATATATACACACATATACATATATATATATACACATATATATTTGTATATATATACATATATATACACGATGATTTAACAACTTTTTCTATATCTTATATATGCAAGTATATATATATACATATATGTACACACATCCACATGTATACAGTATTTATACATACATATATACATATACATACTGTACATGTGTTTGTATATATGCATGTATATACACACATTTATCTTTATATATTGTATATGTATACACATACATATGTGTGTGTATATATATATAGATATGCGTATGTATATACACACACGTATGTGTATATATGTATTTGGAGAAACTATAATTTACCAGGATTATTTTATGTTTGAAATTTTACAGATGTATATGTGTCAGTTTTGGTAAAAATGTAAATGTAAAATAATTACATCGTACAATGCGAATACTATCAAATGCAATACTGTACGTATTTCTCTCTACATGTCTGAATTTGTTGGTGTTTTCCCTCGTATTGTAAAGTATATAGACAAAAATAGTGAGCCACATGCTTCGGCCTACTTCCTTTTTCTTTTCTTGTGTTAAATACTCTTTAGCTTTATGTTTTACTTTTTATATGAATGTAACTGAAGAATAAAGATATTCATTCATTCATTCATTCATTCAAAGTAACCTAAATAAAGACACAGAGTATACAGTCAACATAGCTGTACCAAGCTAAATATAGAATTAAACACATCGCGTCAGCGTTGGGTGTAACATCTAAGTCACAGCAGCATTGTTATGAACGCACCCCTTACATACGCATGAATGGGTGAATGTGTGTTATCTATGGACTCCTCCCAAAGACAAGCAGCTGGAGCAGTGACAGAGTTTCACTGAGAGATCGTTCAAAATAATACTTTAAAATTTAAAGTGACTCCGTATGTAGGGTTTTAAGTTTAAATCCTGCTTGTTGTGACATTTTATTTACGTAAGTGAAAGTTAGCTGCAGGGTGGTTTGTTTTTTTAAAATGGTGTTCTTCAAAAAGACGTACCTTACTTATCTTTATTTTTGAAAGGTCAAAGGTCTGAGGGAGATGGAGATTCTGAGGGAGCTGATGATTCTGAGGGAGATGGAGATTCTGAGGCAGTATGATTCAGAGGGCGATTATTCTGAGGAGATGGAGATTAGGGAGATGAAGATTCTGAGGGAGTAGATGATTCTGAGGAGGAGGGAGATGGAGATTCTGAGGGAGATGAAGATTCTGAGGGAGTAGATGATTCTGAGGGAGCCGATTATTCTGAGGGAGATGAAGATTCTGAGGGAGATGGAGATTCTGAGGCAGTGGATGATTCAGAGGGAGCTGATGATTCTGAGGGAGATGAAGATTCTGAGGGAGTAGATGATTCTGAGGGAGTAGATGATTCTGAGGGAGATGGAGATTCTGAGGGAGTAGATGATTCTAAAGGGAGCTGATGATTCTAAGGAAGATGGAGATTCTGAGGGAGTAGATGATTCTGAGGGAGTTGGAGATTCTGAGGAAGTAGATGATTCTGAGGGCACTGATGATTCTGAGGGAGATGGAGATTCTGAGGGAGCTGATGATTCTGAGGGAGATGGAGATTCTGAGGGCACTGATGATTCTGAGGGAGCTGGAGATTCTGAGGGAGTAGATGATTCAGAGGGAGCTGGAGTTCTGAGGGCGCTGGAGATCCTAACAAATGTAAAAATGTATAGATAAATCAGCAAATCTCCATGAAATCCAGTGAACAAGGCTGACCAAAGTCTATATATAAGTCAAGAATATAATAAAGTATAATATATCGCTCGTAACGACCCTCGTGTGGGGTCATTGATGTGGTAGAAGATGTATGGATAGTTTAGTAAAGTTTTCTTAATCGCATACCTAAAAAATCAGTGGATGTAGAACCATGACTGCTCAGCTTTTTGTTTTTTTTGTCCAAACAAAAACAACATTGTAAGAGTAAAGAATATAGACATTCAGGAATTGAAAGTTCCCATTAGCATAGGATTTATTTCAACAGTTATTAAAGTTATTACCCAATAAAAATTAAAAAAAACATTCTGAACGTTCTAGTGTTAAAATCCATTAATATTCTTGATATTCTCTGATTGTCAACAAATTCTGTTTTTTCTATGTTGGAAAACAACTTTAACAATAAAGACATTGACAATAAAAACAGAGTTTCATCGTGTTGGTGGTTCTGGCCCCAGACAGGATTGTGGTGGACGTTAATAGACATTAGTCAGCAAATCTCAGCACAAGAGACAGAGGGAAGGACATCATCAACTGCTGGTTTTGAGGCACCCTCTACAGGATATCCTCCTGTTCTTTGATGGCAGTTTGCATTCAAACAAAAAGCAGCACTGAACAAATGCAACAGAAACAGTGTGGTCCACATTTATTTATCTATTTTCCCCCCATAACAAACAAATTAGCCGAGAAGAAGAACTTCAGATATTTCAGATAAACCTCCATAAAACATAAACTAAAGAGCTGTGCGATTACATTAAGTAGGCGTGAGCTTAAAAAAAACACAGCAACTGTATAAAAAAGTTAAGATACTTAAATTAAAAGAAAATTTGAAAGTTGTATTAAAATTCAATCAGTTGCTTAAAAGTGATTAAGAAAACGTGGGAAATGTAATAGAAATTTTGACATCAATAGCAAGGAATTTAGATTTTAGACGTTAAAACTATCAGTTTATATTGACATATATTATTTTGAAATACATATCTTACACGACACGTCCTTAAATCACCCCCAATCTGCCACTTCCAGGTTGTCCTGACACATCATCATCATCATCATCATACCAGCACGACCACAGCAGAGGTGGCATTAGCAGCGCCTTTCAGCCGCTACTTAACAGTCTTGTAATTCAATCTGTTAATATTACAAACACAGACACGTTCCCATCTCTCCCTAAAACTCATCCAACCTTTGTTTTATAAAACAAAATAAAAAATACAAAGAGCAAAAGTACCGCAGCCTTCAGAGAACAACAACTAACCCGCATCTTCTTCTTCTTCCACACTGACGTTAGCATCTACGGAAGTGTATTGCATTCACCTAAAATGGCTCTGTTTTTACGAGATTAATTTCTGATAGCAGCGAATGTCCGGTTGCTGAGTTTAATCCAGTTTTACTTTGCTTTGGGTTTGAGACATTGGGAGAGTATCCTGTCTTTAAGTTATATTGACGGAATTATTATTAGTTTGTCGACTTTGCACAGGCACCTCAGGACTTTGCTGCTACATAAGTTACCTTCACTGAATCTTTCTTGAAAATGTTAGCATCATACGGGGTCAGGCAGGAGGGCTAGTGGGCTACATGATCCTCCTGGAGCTTGTCGTCAAAAAATCTGTTGTAAAAACTGACTGTCCTAGAAAAAACAGACCCCCAAAAAAATTGCGTAAAAACAGACCCTGAAAAAAATTGCGTAAAAACAGACCCGAAAAAATCTCTTGTAAAAACAGACCCTGAAATTTTTTTTACATAAAAACAAACCCGAACAAAAAGTATCTTGTAAAAACAAAAAAAAATCTCGTAAGAATAGACCCCGAAAAAAAAATCTTGTAAAAACCTTTTAAAAAATGATTTTAGGTGAATGCCATACACTGATGTTAGCATCACATATATTGTCACGGAAAATGAGAGAGAAATATACGTTTTTGGGAAAATTGGTTAAAAACGTTTCAAAGTTAATAAAAAAAAATAAATCATAATCCTTGGAGTCTGAATTTAAAAAAATATCAAAAATACTCTTGTGTATAAATATTAACATATTGTTTGGACTGGTGTTACATCTTTGTAGCACCAATGACTTTGCTAATGCAAGGACACTTATCTAGTAGGGGGCGTGGCTTTCGTTATTCCAAATGACTGTGAACGACACACACACACAAAATGACCATACACAGATTAAAAATGATAAAGTAACTGTTATGAGATTGTCATGAAATATAAACATGTGTGTAATGAATGGTGTATAAACTGATTATTGTGAGTTTAAATTGGAGTTTAAACCACAGAGAGAAAACAGTCCACAACTTTGTTACCTTGTGCTTCAATTATGGAGAGTGAGAGCAAACACACACATACACACGTACACAAACACACATACACAGAGAGAATGTTTGCTTTGTTTCTAAACGACAGTGGAAATGTGACAGTGAAATGCAGACGTTGCAGTGGGTTGTCATTGGCTGTAGAGTGAGTGTGGTTTTTATTTCATTTCACCAGAAGGAGGTGAGGAGCCCAAGAGAGGAGACTTAGGTGAAACCTGGACAGAAGGAGATGAACAAGGTATTACAGAAGAGAAGTTCATAAATATGATCATCCCACACACATTAACTGCATTCTTGAATTAGGCTGCGTCAAATAAAAGAACTCCAAAATTACGCTCATGTATGACTCACAGTATGTTAGAAAAATGTTTTCCTTGTGTGTATTTTTGTTCATTTTTCTGACTAAAATGGGTGTCGCTGAATCATGGATCTGTGTTGCCAAGTCATGGATCTCTGTTCATTTGTGTTGCTGTGTCATGGATCTGTGTTGATCTAAGTTGCTGTGTCATGGATCTGTGTTGCAGAGTCATGGATCTCTGTTGATCTGTGTTGCCAAGTCATGGATCTCTGTTCATCTGTGTTGCTGTGTAATGGATCTGTGTTGCTGTGTCATGGAGCTCTGTTGATCTCTGTTCCTGAGTGATGGATCTCTGGTGATCTCTGTTGCTGTGTCATGGATCTGTGTTGCTGAGTCATGGATCTCTGTTCATCTGTGTTGCTGGGTCATGGATCTGTGTTGATCTAAGTTGCTGTGTCATGGATCTCTTGATCTCTATTGCTGTCATGGATTTGTGTTGCTGTGTCATGGATCTGTTCATCTCTGTTGCTGTGTCATGGATCTGTGTTGCTGAGTCATGGATCTGTGTTGCTGAGTCATGGATCTCTGTTCATCTCTGTTGCTGTGTCATGGATCTGTGTTGCTGTGTCATGAATCTGTGTTGCTGAGTCATGGGCCTGTGTTGCTGAGTCATGGATCTGTGTTGCTGAGTCATGGATCTCTGTTTATCTCTGTTGCTGTGTCATGGATCTGTGTTGATCTTTGTTGCTGTGTCATGGATCTGTGTTGATCTTTGTTGCTGTGTCATGGATCTGTGTTGATCTTTGTTGCTGTGTCATGGATCTGTGCTGATCTGTGGCAGTTTGAGTCTCTGACTATTATTAAGTCAGTGAGGTTCAGTTGTAGTCATGTCAAAAACAAAATATATCTTTCAGAATAAGTTGCTTTAGTCATGCTCTAAGGAAAAAGAGCTAATCTGCCTGGTACTACTGAGGCAAACATAAGTGGTTAAACTCAGGAAAATCTCTTCCTCATGTTTGTTGATGAAAGTGGAGTTAACCTCTGTAAAGAATAAGCGTGTGTCAGAGAACTCACAGGTGAAGGAGGCTTTGCAAAGTTTAGGTGAGCGTACAGAAGCACAGCGATGTCGTTCTGGCTGGCCTCCAGGGCGATGGACAGTGCCGTGCTGCCGTCCTGTGGGGAAAACAACGGACGCATGGTCGTGAGACGACGACAAACTAACAAAAGGAAAACATGGAATTTCATTTTAAAACGTCCTACATTATCAGTGAGAGTGGCGTCACAGCCCGGCACCGACAGTAGCTGACGCACAATGTCCACATGACCGTGTTCACAGGCGCACATGAGCGCCGTGGAGCCGTCGTCGTCGCGCACGTTGACCTGAGCCCCGCAGGACAGCAGTGCCCGCACCATGTCACCGCGACCGTGGCTGACCGCCAGCATCAGTGCAGTCTGACCGGCCTGCAGATCAACACATTAATCACAACATTCAATTGAATGAGTCAGTGTTTTTTATCAGCCTGATTATATGCAGATTGTTGATTTGCTCATAAAAATGTAAAGATGTAACAGGAGCAGCAGTGCATCTAACGATTATTTTCTTGATTAATCCTAAGTAAATTGCCATGGCAATAATACACAACTCCTTATAAGGACATCCTGGGGGTGTCTGTTAGATAACATCTTCAGGCTTTTACAAAAAAAAAGAGTAGCGATAATTGTGCAGAAGTCACAAAATAGACTGTTTCTCTTTTATTTTTTTCAGCTAAGCAAACTTTGAACTGTGACATGTTTCCAAATTTCACAAATTCAATCTGCATTCTAAGAGTTAATTGAGAACTTATTTTTGTCAGTTAAAGTAAAGTAAAGCAGTCGTATTAACACAGTTTCTCAACATATAATAGTGTGATTTATACTTGCAGTGGCACAAATTGTGGAATCAGGTCACATAATCTGATCTATTGAGCACTTAACTTTGAAAAAAAGAGGGTCATTCTTAAATTTAATTGAATTTAGTGGAATTTAATTTAATTGGAGCAGCTGTGATAGAACCCAAGCAACAGCAGAGGGCGCACCTGGCTGGCCTTGGCGTTGACGTCCCCTGTGCGCAGCAGCTGCAGGACGGTCTGAAGGTCACCGTCAGAGTGGAAGGCAGCCAGTGCCGTCAGCATGATCGCCGTGTAGCCTGCTTTGTTCTGTTTGTCAGCGTTACACAGACCTGACAGGAAACACGGAGCGACGTCAGTGTGACAGCTCACAGAACAACAACTGCAGCACAATCAGTAAGAGGCACGAGCGGAGACACAATGGGGACAGGATTATATAAACGTAACAGAGATTTTTAGAGTTAAATGGCTGTTTCACCCATTTCTTTCCATTTGGTCATGTGAAGAATAAACTTAAGAGCCTTGTGATGCTGCAGTGGTTTAGAGTTGCAACTAACAATTATTTTCCTAATCGATTCATTGAGTAATCGTCTGGTTCATACAAAGTCAGAAAATGTTGATCAGTGTTTGTCAAACCTGGAAATGATGATGTTCTCGAATGTCTCGTCTTTGACCAAAATGATTCAGTTTATAATGATTTCTTTGTTATGTAACGCAAAGAAACAAAGAAAATATTCACATTTAAGAAGCTGAAACGATCAGAAATCTCTCTCTATATTTCTCAGTTAGGACTCGTGTCGCCCAGCAGGAATGTAGCTGGCTGCACACAGGAAGTGATTAGTCGAATGGTTTTATGTCAAGACGGTTTGAAGAATAAGTGAAACGTGAAGGAAACACAACAAAGTGACCACAAAACCCAGGTGTTCAGCAGCTTGAGAGGATAAACACTTCTTGTCCCCGCCCGCCCCTGTGTGCTGCCACTGTATACTAACAAACGCTCCCTGTGTCAGGTGTGACAGTTTTTCAGACAAAGGATACAACACACAAATAATGTTCATTCATCATTTCTGCTCACAAAGACCAAACACACATTTACAAACAACACTGAGGCCTTAACTCACCCGTGTCCAGCAGCAGCTTTACCACGGGGAAGTTGGAGTGGGAGACGGTGTAGTGTAGCGCCGTGTTCCCGTTGCCGTCCGCCATGTTGATCACAAACTCCAGCAGCTGCGGAGAGACGGAGGCGAAGGCGTCCATGTGGGCGCGGACGACGGCCGTGTCGGCACACTTGTGGCAGGACACGCGCAGCCACTCCTGCAGCACGGTGGTGTAGGCTGCCCTCTACAGGCCAGAGACAATGATGAGGACAGAGCTCAGAGACACACTAACATACAGCAGTGTATGCCGACTGTGAGACAGAGGTGTGACTAAATTTAAAAACAGGGTTTTTTCTATCTATCTATCTATCTGGGCTGCAACAATTATTCAATTAATCGATTATTAAATTGACTAGTACATTGATCGCCAACTAAATGACTATTTTTTTTCAGTTTCTTTGCTTCATATAACAAAGAAATCGTTAAAACCGATTCATTTTGGTTTGTGGACAAAACAAGACATTTGAGAACATCATCATTTCCCAACATTTTATGACTATCGATCCATCTATCAGCCAAAAATATGCTTAAACATCATTAAACGTGAGCTAAAATCAGATTCACTTTTTGCATAACTGTATAATGTAATATATTGATGGTATGTCATGTGATAATGCTCCATCTTGTATCTAAATACTGGACTGAGGCTTGACCTAGAAAATTATATCACAAATCAAATCACAATCTAAATTTTTGTCAGAATAATAGTCATTTTCTAAATTTGCTCAGTGATACAACACAACTCTGAGTGAAAATTCTAGTTTAATGTCTAGTTTAAAAGTCACATACAGTAAAACACTTTTTTCTTTTTTAGTCCCACTCCTGCTTCTTATTCTTGTTTCATTATGAACAAAAAAAATAAACACGTACTGCTCCTTGTTGGCTGAAGGCGTTGGGTTCTCCCAGAGCTTTCTGCAGGGCAACAAGGGCCGACATCAGGGCGTCGCTCAGTTTCAGTCTGACAGAGAGACGAGGACAAAAACATGAACACAAATAATGAGAATTAAAGCCTAATTGGTATAAAAAACACTTGGAATGACAGTTAAACAGTTGTATGGATCATAGCTTCCTGCATTGGGTTATTATCACTCGTCTGCCTGATGTATTTCCTCTTTTTGATCTGTCTGGAAATGGACAGAAACACGGCAGGAACAACAGTTTTCTTTTTAGAGACTTTAAATCTACTGTGGTTTTGAAGGACAGTAAATGTAAAAATTGTCCTCCAGGACCAGAATGAACCACTGAACGTGTGACTTCATGACAGAGAACAGAAAAAAACTAAAGTGTGGGTTCCTTTTTTTTGTAACAAATTGAAAGTCAGAAACATGTCTAAGTGCGACAACGGCATCTGTTTTCAATACAGACGCACGTGAAGCTTCTTTCTACTACTGCTTCCGTACAACTCTGAAACAGTCAAAATGGTTTATTCTGATGCATGTACTGCTGTATATACACGTCATAGTCCGATTCCTCCCTTTAATTTCATTTAATTTTGAACAGATTATCTGTTCAAATGATCTTGTAGTGTGAGGGATTAACAGAGGCACTTTCAAAACATCACACAGACACCAGCTATTAACTGACCATGCCCACAGTCCACCTCCATGTCTGTTTATATTCTAAAGTCACGTTAAATCACGCGAGTTTCTGTGAGATCCCAAATCCCCCTGGAATCTCTGGATTAAACGCATTCAAAGTGTGGGGTCCTGTGTGTTGACGGGATCGTCTAGTCTGCAAGATAACACTGAAATGAAACACTCGAAAGATTCTTTTTCCTTCTTGAGAGCTCATTTTAAACCAGTCCACGCTACCTTGCTGATTCAGGAAAAACAAAGACAGTTTGTTTATTTTTGCATGAAAAATTATCTTGTTAATGCAGAAGAACAGAGGGATCTTTAGTAGTTCCTATCCAAACGACGTCAAAGTCGGCACTGCACACACAGGTGCCCTTAATAAGTCACCTGTTAAGTTTGAAGCCTGTCGCACGAACCGCTCTGCTCACCTGACTTGTTTGGCTGGCACTGCTGTGCCGTCATCCGTGCCACTGTCACCCGCTGGCTTCGTCTCCGATTGGACGCCGCACTGCCGCTCGGTGACCTCGCAGGTCGTTGTGACAGACATCGGTGAAGGAGAGGAATTGACCGTGGAGTTTTCAGAGCTGTGCTGCTCGGGAGTGGAGCTCGGCGACGTGGAGGTGGCTGTGAGCGTCTCTGACGACTGGCTGGAGGATTCTGCAGAGGCAGCAGACATCGCTGGACACGGAGGAGTCGGGGTGTGGCCAGCGGCCGGCGGCGGCAGCGGCTGTGAGGCACATTCCTGCTGCACAACAGTGTCCGTTGCTGGTGACTGAGGGACTTTGTCTGGCAGTGATGAGGCGTGAGTTGCAGACTGGCTGGGACTCTGCTGTGCTTCTGGAGTGACGGTTGCTGGTTCGACTGCCTGCTGAGGTACGGTGTTGCTTGTTTCCCGCGGCTGAGGAACCTCGGTGCTGGCTGTTTGCTGGTGCAGGACTGCGGACTCTGGCAGTTTTTCTCTGGCTTCGTGATATTCACTGGAATCGCTGCCCTCGTCTGAACTCTCGCTGCTGCTGTCGTCTGACGATGTGGATTCATAACTGCGAGAAGAGAAGATGAGTTATGGGCTGATAGGTGTATTAACTTGAAGAAAAGACTGACATCTGGAGACAAATATTTGTCGTTTGGACTAAAACAAATGCCAGAAACTGCTGCCCATGATCCGCTGATCTGTACATTTGCTGTCAAACAAGCACTGTCACTACGTGCTTCGTGCCAAAATTAGAACTTTTTATACCCTCATAAGCAATTGCACTCCAGTGAGTAACCAGTGAAAGCTGCCTGCTGCAGCGCTAAGTGGATGGAAATGACTGACTGAGGCTCAGCGTTTACGGACACTTACCCTCCGTTGACCCCAATAAACTGTAGGTTTTTCTTAGTGGAGGGAGAACCCGGTTCACCTTCTGCTTTCCGCTTCATAATGGACCTCAGGGACTGAGGAGACGAGACTGCAGAAGACACAGGGGAATCACTCAAACTGACAGAAGACACATGACGGGATCAAAAACAAGTTAAAGTGAAACAGAGTTTTAAACGCTTACCAGTTTTCGCGGCTTCTGTCGCGCTCGTGTGCAGGTGCGTCTCTCCGCCTCTTGTTTGCGTCAAACTAATCTGATTAATCGTCGTGCCGACGACGACGGCAGGACTGGCTACAGGCACCGACGTGGACAGCTCGCTCCTCAGGACGTCGCGCACCTGCTTGGACGTGACGGCGATGGGCAACTCGACGGGAACATCTGTGAGACAAGAGACAGGACACCTCAGTCTTCTGATCTACAGAGTATACAGTGACACATAAATACAAGGTTTCTGGGTCAGTTTATTAGTTTTACCCATAAAAATCAGTAAAATAAATGCAGCAGTAGGAAAATTCTGGCTGTTAATGTTATTTCTGAGCGTCAGTGAGCTGCTGATTCATGCTGGATAGACTGGTTTACAATATCCTCTATTTCTGTTTGTAAAGACGCAGCAGTAGAATAATGTCTGACACAGACACTTCAAGGTCCTTTGTGTCGTAAATCAATTCTGTGGAAAACACAGTGGAAGCTAAATTTACTGTATATGAGACCAACATTTTTCCATCACCATTACACTTTGCAATCAGTTCCAACATCATAATCACAAGTTGCATGCATGGTGACATGGATGTCGAGGATTAGTCAGTGACCGCACATATTTAAACCACGCTGCTTAATGATTTTCCAGCTGCTAGAATTTGCAGCTCGACTGCAGACACACGAGTTTTGTTGTTTTTGGGCCCAAACATTTCCATTTCCATATTTATCTGACTGAAGGACGGGCAAGGAATTTCACTAAGGAGCAAAACTCAATCTTTCATTAGCCAACTTTTTATCACTTTAATTGACAAATTTGTAACTCTTCTTATCGTCCAAATGTTTGATGAAAAAGTGACCCTGTGCATTACTATAGATAATATTGTATCAAATTGAATCCCTGACATTATAATCGTAATTTAATTCATGAGACATAATAAATCATGAGACCTGAGAAGGCATCAGGAGATCAAAACTCACTGTCACAGTCAGCAGACACGGGATATTTAAATGTTTGGGTAAAAGTAATAAACGGGAGACTCTGATACTCTACCGGCTGAGTCCACACCTGCAGCGTCTTCTCTGTGGCCGCTCTCTGACCGTCCGCCTGCTAGATGAAGCGAGGGGGAGCTGCACGTCTCTGCTCGGAGCAGCGTTCCCACCTCCACCACAGTGGGCTGCTCTGACGTGTACACCTGGATCCCCACAGTCCTCTGCTCCCTCTGCTGCGGCTGCTGTGTGAAGGTGACCAGAGTGTGCAGGCTGCAGCCCTGTGCCTCCTGCCAGCCCATGCTGGTCGCCATGACGGGGTGTTCCGCCTGAGGAGATTTCTGGACTGACGTGACCTGCTGCTGAGCAGCCTGCAGCTCCTGCATTGTCCTCTGTAGCTTTCCCTCTAGCTGACCCACTTGGTTCCTGAGAACCTCCGTCTCCGGCAGCAGCCCCAGGTCCTGCTCCCGAACCCCGACTCCCACCTGACGGCTGCCCCTCGAGTCCTCTGGTCCCACTCCGATGGTGCGCACTTCCCGCTTTGCATCCGGCCGGGCTCCACCGACAATCACCGTGTCCTCGATCTCGCACCCGGAGTCTTGTTTGGAGGCCTCGGGTGTGGTGGGAGACAGTGGCTCCGCTGATTTGTTGCTACTCTTCGCTCCAGTGCTCAGTTCTTCTTCGGGGATGTCGATGTAGAGCTCTCCTCGGGGACGACCTCGACTGAAACCCAGAGTGTGGCCCAGGAACTTCTGGCTCTTCAGCTGGACGCTGAGCTGCCGCTTCTCCTCCTGCAGCACAGAGATTTTCACCTGGAGCACCGGGATGGTCTTCACCTGCTCCTCTAGCTCCCGGATCTTCCTGAGCGCTGCTGCCATCTGCTCCCTGACATGCTGTAGGTGTGCTGGTGTTGGCGTCACTGGGGTGGACAGGCCAGAACTCATTGGAGTGAAAGATCCTCCCCCACCTTGCGCCCGGTTGAAGCTGTGTGCGCTGCTGATGGAGGTGTTGGAGCCCGCGACACTGCTGTGCATGCTGCCCAGGTTGGAGAATCTACGTCCTTCTTTCTCCTCTTCCAGCTTCCTGCGTGCGTCCAGCAGGGTCTTCTCCACGCGGGCCGTGCTGAAGTTGGGCCTCTGCGACGTGTGGAAGCCTGGAGCACAGTAGGAGAATGAGGAGTGCCTGCTGTCCATGCTGGTGTTGGAGCACAAAGACTCCGTGGATGTCCACCAGGAGCCGGTGTAGCCGTAGCCACGGGGCAGCGAGCCATAACGCGGCCGGCGCTGTATAGGGACCTTCTTGATTGTGTTTCCCTTCTCTATGTCATTTACATATTTGAGGAAGTCCAGGTCCAGACGGTAACCATAGGGGGTCTCCACTGAGTAAGGTGCCTCCTGTTCTTTGCCGTGCAGAGAAGAGGGAGCAGGTGGGTTGAGTTTCCCTGAGGGGGAAGGAAATCAACTTTAAACAAAGGGAAATCTGCGTCTAATCTTGGGCTCAGACTTCAGAAAAGGAGCTTTAAACTCTGGGCTTCCGTGTATCCATGCACTAAATGACCTCCAAATTAGGCTTAATGTGGAACAAAGCACTTTGAATTAAAACTTTGTAGCAAGTTGCATTTCTTAGTTAAACGGCAACAAAAACAATGCTTGTTTTCCAAATGATGTTGAACTTTAGAAGGAAAAAAATAAAGACCTGGGAAGCCGGGGTCCATGTGCAGCACCTGAGCCATTATGAGCCTGTGGCTGGTTTTCAAACACTCATCCACCAGCTCTCACCTATGGAGACACATACACATGTTTCATCGATTATGATCAAGCATACTGACGTCCAGGTCCAGACCGTTGCTGTGGAAAATGGCGAAATTATTCTAAGACTCTGAAAACCAAACAACAATATAAACATATTTGAGGCTGATGCTTTCATTTTCTGCCTTAAATATAGAGAGGCAGTTCTAGGAATTTCAGGGGCCCTGCATTATAAGTGACCCAGGGGGTGGGGCCTCCAACACCAGACCAAAAGCAAGTAATTCCCCCATCACTGTCTTTTTTTAGCTCCATGAAACACAATTTAACCTCAAGGTTACATGTTGTCGCTCTAAAAATACAAATCTTTTAGCAGAGAGTCATTGGCATGCGGCCTCTCGAGGGGATTTCCAATCATGACCTCATTGTTGTCTCGCCTACATGACAGATTGTAGAATTTCAGGAAAAACTTAACCCCCCCCCACGCACACACACACACCCACCCGCCACCGACCCACTTTGCCTGTTGCAGCGCCCCTGTATAGACAGATGTGAGCGCCTCACAACATGTGGCTCGAATTTGAGCCATAACTTATAACTCTTCTACTTCATATCCCGGTTTTAGAAAATAGTATTTTGTCCACGTCTTCTCCCTCCTTCCTTCCTTCCTTTCTTCCCCCACCCCCCCACCTCTAATTTTACCCGTTCATTTTTTGGTCACAGTAGATTGTGTGTGTGTTTGTTTCTGCTCTAAACGTTCAGAGAAGAACTTTCCTGGCAGCTGAATCCAGGACAGAGGTTTGAGACTGCCAGTTACAACCTTATTAGGAATCATCCGTGCACGCGAACTTCGCCTCTCAAATCAGGGTTGACACACACACACACACTCTCTCTCTCTCCCCCCCTCCATCTCTATTTTTTCCTCTCTTTATGCTTTTCTGGTGCTCGACTCAACATCAGCTGACGATCAGGAGGTTTCAGCTGGTCACTCACTCTCGCTCTCTCTCCCTCTTGCTTTCCTTCCACGCTCACTTGCTCATTACTTTAACAAAGAAAGCACAGTGAACTGCCAAGAATATAGTCACTCCAATGCATTTTTCATAGCAGAGGTAATGCATGCGAACGCTTTATAAACAAAAGGCTGGTGCTGCTTTTTTCCTCTTTCTCTTTTTCTCACACACACACACACACACACAGAAAGTTTGCAGAGACCCGAGAGTTGCACGGGAAAAGATTAACTTTCTAGGTCATCACTGTGTGGGAACTGAGGATGTACAGTAATGTTTAAGCCGTCCACAGATTTAGTCGACTGAAACTTCGTCACACTGTTGAGACTTTGAAAGGGCTAAGATCAGAAGTCTGGACGGCAAACCTACACTTTAATTCTTTTTAGGACATTCTCTGTTTCCAACCAAGTCTCGTCTCGCTCTCTCTCTCTCTCTGTGTATCTCTCGGTCTTGTGACCCTGGTCAGCGCTTGTTCGCTTGTGAAAACTAGGACACACGGAAACACTGACTAAATTGACTTGGTATTTCTGAAGTCCTGCAGTCCCTCTAATGTCTCGGTGTGATTTGGCCTTATCTGTCTCCCCTCATCACCCACTCATACCACGATTGGCGCACACACACACACACACACACAGTCAAGACATGGGAAGACTGCGAACACCTAATCCTTTTTAACAACCTCAAATTTTCATGGGTCACTGACTTGTACAAGTCCGTAAAAAAAAGCCCACAGTAAAAAGTGAAGTAACTTAAAGGTGCAGTAGGTTTTGGATTGCCAGAAAAAGAGATGACTCAAGGTCTTTATTCTCACGGAAACAGAACTATACAAGCTACAATCGTTTCCTTTTCCGTACTCCTACTACGTTTCTGTAAACACAGCATTGTTTCAAGATAAGTCTTTCCCTAACCCCCAAAAACGACTCCAAAAATGGACAAGAAGAATTTCGGTTGTTGTTTGAGGCCATGAACCATTTACAAAGATAGACACAGTCTTCTGTAAGGGTGGGAATCACAGGGTATACGATACAAGATACCAATAATACCACCACGACAATACAGCGATTCTTGTGATAATCATCATATCGCAAGACAATCATACATCACGATTATTATATCTATCTATAAATTCCAGGAACGTCTGTCTGTCTGTGACTCGCGTATCTCTCAAACCAATGGTCTGATTGATTTCAAACTTGACAGGTGTCTTGCTAAGTTTGACGTGGTTTGGATAAGTAATGCAAAAGATATCTGTCTCACAGCACTGTGAGTGAGACAGGTGCCGGACACACTGCTCCACTGGCATGTAAGGCTGCATGGCAGACAAGGCTGCCCCTCGTCTTCCAGTTAGCCAAATGACAACAATATACTAAATGACCACCAGGGGGTGACTCTCCTGGTGACAAACTATGTTTACGTGTACGTCTCACTAAATGGTCTCAATCACTAATTTAAGCTGTTTATACAAAAGCGACAATATGGCATGGCACGTATGAGTGGAAACTGGTGTAGATCCTGCACAAGTGATGACATTTAACATTTAGGGTTGATTAGCGCTCACGTGCTGGAGTTTTCAATGTTTGATGAAACAATTCCAGCTAGAAAAGTCCACCCTTACTGCCAATACTCACTCTCAACTCTCCTGTTATTGATAACTTGATTTAAATGATGGAATCATTACTTAATAGCAGCAAAAATATGTTGCCTAGCTCAACTTTGACAGTCATCAACTGAAGCCTGAACTGAGGTCAGTTAAAAAGACGACATCACCACAAATCTGCTTTTGTGACGGAGCACGTCCAGCAAAGTTAGTTTAAAACGACTCCCGTCTGCAAGATAATATGATATTTTTCTCTTACACAGACCAAAGCCCTACCAGTCTGGACAAAGTTAACTCATCAAACGTCCAAGATGTAAATTGTTAGATAATAAAAACGTGAGATTTTGCAGGGGGGGAAGTAAAAAGCGATGGAGTGCAAGAGGACAAAAGCACATACTTACAGACTTATTTATTTATCTTTTACTGATCTGGCTCCGTTCCACGAAAACTTTAAAGGGGGGAAAGTTTTGGCTCGCTGCCTTCACAGACAGCAACCGTGTGAGCGTCTGTTTATTTCCAGTATGGAGCGAAAGTGTTGGACTGATTATGTGCCGCATGCCACACGGCGCGAGTATGAATACATGTGTGAGAACGTGAGAGCAGGACGTGGAACAGGCCAACGAGACAGCCTGAATGTGTCTGTGTGTGTGTACTTGTGCTTGCTACCTCATGAGGACCTTTTCTGGCATAAACACTAACCCTGTCACGACCTTGTTGTCCTCATGAAGACCAAAAATCTGGTCCCAATGAGGCCGAAGCTCATTTCTGAGGAAGTGGTTAGGAGATTTGGGTTAGACTTTATCTGGTTATGGTTAAAAATGAGAGATAACACTTTTCAAAGTCAACGTAAAGTCCTTAAAAGGACAGCTGCGCGAACCTTTGTGTGTGTGAGAGGCGGGAGGGAGGAGGACAGCGGCGGAGGACAGAGGACAGTTGATGAGATATAATTAGAGTGTGCAGTTTAGCGACCAAACATCCCGGCAACTCAGACATGACGGACGGCACGGGCGAAAACCTTTTGAATTCCCAAATAGAGTTTTCTCTTCTTTCAAATTACATCTTCACTCTCACACTCGTGTCATTATTCTCCGATTCAAATGTCTCCTCCTCCTCGCTGGTGCTGCTGCTCCTCCGGGGTGCCATTCCTCCCACACCGCCCCCTCCCCCCCCTCACAAACGCCCACAGCAGAGTGCGGCAACATCTGCTTCTCCAACAGTGGCTCACGGGGTGTTTTGGATGTGTTATCCAGCATGTACATATTCCCCATAAGATTGCGGTGCGGTCGACTTTTCCTCCCTCCTTCTCTCCCTCAGCTCTCAGACGGAGTTCCTTTGAAGCGACATCTGAACAGAAACCAGTGTGTGTGTGCACTTTCATTCTCTATCTGTCCAGCCTCATCCTGGACTAATGCCCTTCGACCCCCTTACCTCCCCATACAGCTGCATACCACACTGAGGGAAGTTAACATCGCCTGGTTCACTCCCTCCATTCCCTGCCATTAAGATTAAGACAACCCTCAGGGGGGTAAGATGCAGGTCATCCAGCACAAATTACACGTCTGCAGTATGTCCTGGAAACTGTCAGGAGAATATAACTGCATCACGTGCAGGAACTGAACAACATAAAATGAGGCCGACATCGTGCCCGGGACTGGGTGATTATGTGTTTTTTAAATTTAAATCGCAAATTTGAAACAATGCCATTAGCAAACGGCAATGGCTGCAATTTAACTGCTCTATATTATTATATTATGCATTTGGTCAACAAATGCGTAGCAAAAACATCCACGGATGTTGATGACCTCGACATGAAGAAATCTGTAGACACCGTGTGGAGACGGCAGTGGAAGCAAATGTAACCAAACAAAAACAAGAAGCGAATGTACCCAAACAACACCATCCAAGTTAATAGTTAACCTGATGAATTGACCTCTATTGATTGGATCATTTTGTGACTTTTGGGACGTTGAACATGCCTCACGACGGAATATTATGGACACATGTACAGACATACATGGAGTCTGATTGACTGTCTAGAGCTAGACTGCATCTCTGAGTGCTACCTGATGCTGACACATGTTTATGTCAAAATGTCATAAGAAAAAGAAAATGATGTATCGTATGATGAATATATGTATTCTGTGGGTAATGGGGCCGGGACTAGATAAGCTTTTGCTTCTCCCACTTTCCCTTTCGGTTATGTGTATTGTGTGAACTACACTAAGATGATGTGTGATGATGAGTGATCTAACTGACATGACCGAAATAAACATATAAATACATAAATTATACATTTAGAAAACGTGTTATGCACACTACAGATGCAACTAACGATTCTTTTCATAAACGATTATCATTTCCTCGATTATTTGAGGAATGGTTTGGTCCATAAAATGTCAGAAAACGTTAAAGAATGTTGATCAGTGTTTGTCGAACCTGGAAATGATGATGTTTTAATGATTTCTTTGTTATCTGGAGCAAAGAAACTAAAGGAAATATTCACATTTAAGAAACTAAAACAATCAGAAATCTAGTTTTAATCATGAAAAAAAGCTAATAATCAATTGATGGAGTAATTTTTTCAGCTCTAATGCACACACTAGGGCTGCAACAATTACTAAATTAATTGTTGACTATTTTGATAATCAGTTTGAATGTTTTTATAATTGAGTTTCTCAGATTTTTCACCTTCTTAAATGTGAATATTTTTTGGTTTCTGTGCTCACTATAATAAAGAAATCATTAAAACAAGATCATTTTGGTTTGTAGGTACAAAGCAAGACATTTGTGAACATCATCATTTTCAAGATTTGAGAAAGAACAATCGACATTTTTCAACATTTTCTGGACAAAATGATGCAACAAAGCGATAATTAACTGAAGCTGGACAGAAATCACTAAATCAAATTGCAATATCAGTGTAAAAAAAAAATTGCAATAGCATATTTTACTCTAATCAGTCAGCTCTACATATGATTATTTTATGACAGGATTATTTATCCCATTTCATTTTTTTAATTCTTAAAAATAAAGGGCAATCAGTGGCTTCTTCGCGTAGCTTACAGATACAGAGGAATCAAGTGAATTAATGAAACTAATGTTTACAGAAAAATGTGATGAAATATTGTATTATTCCCAAAAAAAACGTCTTACTTCTAAAAAATCTTATAAGTGTAATAAATCATGATGTCCTGGAGTTTCTGGCCCCCCCTTGTGGCAGTTAGGCAACATAAATTATTAGGACAAGCTGCTGTGGTGTCAGGACTGTTAGTTTGTGTCCTGATGGTCCACTAGGGCATTCAAAATGGATCTGAGGCCACTCTGTGCTCACAGCGCCCTCTGCTGGACCAATGTCATGATTCATTCACATGGTCTGTTGCACTGCTAGGCTGTATAATTTGACCTCAAATGGGCTTTTAAGGTTTAAGATGAAACTATGTGAATTTCGGATACCCGTGGTTGTGATGGTGACGTTGAATTGTGTCCACGTTGTACATACAAGGAAGATTCAGGATCATTGATTTACAGCCAGGTTTTTGCAGGGGAGTATGTGAGGGATTAAAAAAAAGGTGGTGGGGGGAGGGGGGTTGGATTTACAGTCTGTATACACTGCAGATTCTTTGGAGAATCAGAAGGACTGCGACCACCCTGGAGAGCAATCTAAAATGCCAGGCCTCACTCTGCGGGTCACTTCACCCGCATTCATCAAACTCAACTCTTCCATTCAGTGAGTCAGCTAATTATTATTGCCATGACAAACGATTAAACCTCAGTCATGCTAAGTCAGAAATTCTTCCCACCACTCCAGAGAAGATCTTTATGAATTTTTTCCACTGCTTCACCGACTCTCTTGACTCTGGCGATTGCTATTCTGCTCCAGCTCGGGGATGTTTTGTGAATTAGGAAAAGAGGGATTTATTTTCCACTTCATACCAGCTGCTCGCACCACAAGGACAGGATCGCTCCTCCCCAGGCTCTTCCTCACTCGCTCTGTCACAGTCAGCAGCAGCAGCACCTGCAGGAGGAGGAGGAGGAGGGAGCATGAACTTTAGACGCCACAGCTGAGCACAGACAAGTCATCAGGAGACTGGGGTAAAAACCATTAAAGCAAAAGTAAATGCCTAAACCACTTGTATATGCGATTATTCGGTTAATTGATTACTCAATGAATTGTTAGCTATTTTGATCATTTGATGACTCGATCCAAGTGTTATTTTTCAGTTTTTTCAGCTTTTTAAATGTTAATTTTTTCAGGTTTCTTAGCTCCATACAACATAGAAATAATTAAAACCGATGAAATTTGGTTCGTGTGATGATGAATTTTGAGGTTCAACATTTTTACAGCATTTTCTGACATTCAAAGACAAAACCAGTACTTGATACATCGAGAAAATGATCGACAGACCAATCGATGATGAAAATAATCATCAGTTGCAGCACTAACATGTGTATCCAGTCATGTTATTTGTTCATCCAGGGCCCAATCTTAAAGTAGTAGTATTGGCAGTAGTAGAGGAAGGTCAATACCAACACAAAAGATACACGAGGGACGGATGGACGGACGTAAGACGGACGAAAATGGAGAACAAACGGACCTTTACTCTCCTCTTTCATCACACTCTTGTCCACTCAGTGCGGGACTCGTCGTCCCAGACTTCTCTCTACTTTCACAAACATCAGAGTTGTTGCTACGCTGTCTTTCTTTCTCCTCTCTCACTACCAGACCACACCCCCGGCCTCCCTCATGCAGCTCTCGGGCCACTTTTTTTAGGCCTTTTTCAAACAACAGACGACACGGCACGGCACGGCACCACTCTACACGCTGTGGTTCATTTTCCATTACTTCGTAGTACCTCAACGTGGGTGGAGTCGTCATAGCACGGCTGCATGAAACTGTCGTGAATGCCGTTTTATCAGCGTCACAAACCGCATTCACTGAGCTGAAATGCAGCTGATCGGGTCGTGAGCTGAATCACGACCCGATCAGCTGTATTTCAGCTTTCAGAAGTGCTATCGCTAAATATACCAGACTTCTCTGTTAAATATTGAGATTTTTTAGAAACTTCCTTTGCTAAATGTTGGAGATTAACAGAATGTTTTCAGAATTTTTAAGTCTTTTTAACTGATCTACAGTTCGGCATTGTTTCGCTTCGACTCCTGTGTCTCAAGTCGTGCTCATGACTCTTCCAGTGACTGGTACTCTGTTGACGTCACGTCCACGAAACTCGCCCAGCAGGTACTAAAAAAAGTACCAGGCACCATGTACTATCACTAATGGAAAAGCAAGAGTCGACCCCTGAAAGACCATAAACACAGGTTGCAAAAGCCAGAAAAGCATTCCTGTGGTTTTTGACGGACAAACCGGATGTGAACAATATACCCTCATAAGACGCCAGAGGATGACTGACCTCCTCGCACTGCAGCCTGGATGAAGACTAATCCATGCACTGGGTATCTCCTTTCCTTCCAGCTGTTTATCCCCCAAAAAAAATAAAAAATCCACCCTCATTCCTTTCTCCGGTTCAAGGCTCTGTAATCAATTCAAGGCTGGGAGTCTCCCTGCCACTTGATTGGGCAATGTTTGGTGTTTTCTTGCCTCACAAATGCAGCGCCACAAAAACAACAACACACTCACATCAGCACACACCCTCCAGCATGATGGGAACAGCCAATTCTAGTCATCAAACAGACACACAGATAGTGTGTTATGGGGGAAAACAAGGGACTAGTCAGCATCGATGATATGATTTTCCAGTTGCTAGGTGTTTAAATAACAGGGCAGTGAATGACATCGAAGAATTGACGAGGTAATCGCCGTCGTGAGAAACACAATCCTACTGTGTGTGTGTGTGTGTTATTGTCTCTCAGTTCCATTTAGAAAGTTTTAATAACTTTAAAAGTAAAGGATCAAGGGGGATTGCTTTTTCTTTTTTTTGGTTCTCTCACCAGATCAACCTGCCTGAGAAGATCAGACTCCTCGTCTTCCTTTAAAGATACCGTACGCAACTTGAGGTTACTGTGAACAGAAACGCTATTTGACATTTGACACACATTTGGCGATTTGAAAATTGCAGTGGGCCATATTTGGGGATTTTAATAACATTTCGATTAATTGTTCAGCCCTACTGTCAAGCAATACTATCAGACCTGACCGAGGGAGCGTTTGTGTGTATACAGCAGCAGCACAGAAGCCTGTGGGGACAAGGTGAGAGTGTAGGTTTTACCAGGAGTAGAATTCACCTCTGAAACTGTAACATGTTCAATTCACTAGCACTTTACTGTCTGTCTGCATCTGTCTTCAACATGAAACAAATAACTTCCTGTGTGCAGTGTGGGAATGTCGCTGGCAACACGAGCTCTAAAAAATCATCACATCGTGCTTGTTTTTCGATTTAAAGCATTAAAATGTTCAGTCTTGGTCTCCATCACAATGTTCTTCTCTTAACTTTGTAAACTCTTGTTGCTCCACATTTGTAATATTTCTTTCTACAGCGTGATTTGTAGCTTTGTTTTGAAACAAAGCCGTAAAATAATTATATTACTGTAAGACTCCAACGTGAGGGAAAACACAGACTCGTCTTCCAGATAAGCTGCATGACTTACGTCTGCTGATTCTCAGGCTTCGGCAGCGGCTGTTTAAGAGTCAGGCTGATGTGTGTGTGTGTGTGTGTGTGTGTGTGTCTGAGAAAAAGAGGGAGAGCACATGAGGAGGACATTTTGTCGGAGGGTCTCGCAGCCTCAGAAAACACTGTAACCTTTAGCAGAACATCATAACAAGACATGCTGTTGTTCAGGTCGTTGTTTCATATTGTTGTCATGCCAATAACATGGGGTGGGGGTAGTGAGGTGGGGGGAGATACAGACCTTTAAGACTGGAGCGACAGCCAAATTACAAAGAGCCATTCATTCAGCCACTGGCTCCACAGCTGGTTCTAATATAAAGCAAGGAGGGGCAACCCAGAGAGAGAGCGAGACAGAGTGAGCGACAGTGTGTGTGTGTGTGCGAGTGTGTGGCAAGGACATTTGCCTCAAAACAAACAAACAGTTGATAAAGTGCTGTTTAAGGACCAACACACTGACAGAAAGTGGAAATACGAGGAGCGGAGCTGACGTGTGGATTTCTCAAAGCGCCCTCAGCCTCCAGAGGAACCGCTTATATAACATACACTGATCACAACACACGTACGTACGTATGTACGAATGAACACATCCTCATCACATTATTAAATCTCACACATCAATGCCAGAAACCTCTCTGTCTCTCACAGGAAAGGGATTAAAGACCGAGCTGGGAGTGATGTGGACCTTTTCGGGGGCCAGAAAGCCTGTGCTTGGCTGCCGGGACGGGCGAATACTTGAGTGAGAACAAACGCCAAACATTACAACTTGAACTCCCCTCGACTCCCACGCAGCACAGATGAAAACACACAGAGCCTCATCACCTCCGCACACACACACACACACACACACACACCGACCACAGTCCCAGGCCTGGAGACTCCCACACACACAAACAGAGCTGCAACTTTAAAGCTGATTTATTCAGGTAAGGGCAGCGATGATGTGACAGCAGAGTGATTAAGCTGTTTTTAAATCGTCTGTATTTTGTTTTTTTTATGATGATTCAGACTGAATGAGCATGTGGTTCATACATCACCGGCTCAATTATGTTGTTAAACTCAACTCAATGACTCAATATGACTTTTTTTGTGTTTGATACTGTTGTGCCCTGTGTGTTGTTATTATCGAAGATATTAGCTCTGTTTTCAGCCTTGGCTTACATGGTGTGACAGGTATTCTTTGAGTTTTTGCTGGTCCTTATGTGTCTGACTTGCAGGTACCTGGACATCTAAGTAATTCGCAGAACTGGGAGCTTAAGACCTGGCAGTTACACTCATCACTTGCTGTGATCAACAGGCACCACGCTCTTTCTTATGTCCGGGATCAGACTACACGATATTTTTGTCGCTCATGGCGGTCACCATGTCCACGGATTCTTGCTGTCTCTTCGTTCGGGGGACTGGCAACACCACGAGTATGACTCGTTCACAACAATGCACAAGTTCATAGGTCTTCAGGGAGGCGGGGCAAGGGGTTGTCAATCATTACTCACCGCCTTTTTTTCTTGCCAACATTTTAGTTTTCTGACTTTGTCATAGTCGTGCCATGAGGAGACGTCAAAGAGTCAGAGGTACTTTTACACAAATGCTCAACAAAACATTAATCGGGGGTCACTATTCCTTCCTCGTTACGCTGCGTCAGAGGACTCGGTTTTACTTTTAGTTAACGTCCAGGAGCACGTTGTAGAAGATGTCAGACCAGGCAGGGAAAATAGAAAACAAATTCTGACAAGACTCGTGACAATGGGTAAATCCTGTCTAAACTGGATGTAGTCATAATACCCATGGTGTAGTTTACATAATTCCCAGGTATATGGCAGTGTAACCACTACAAAAGGGCCAATACCTAAAAATGTGCAACGCTACGTTTCAACACCATTCTTTGACAGAACTTGCACTTGAGCCATTTGTAAACAACTAAGTTAACAACTAACACATCTGCATTTTGCAGCCCTCACTCACATTCTGGTCTCTTTACAGCGCGTCATCTGTTCTAAGTGAAGCATATGCGCGATATTCAGGTATTTAATCAAAAATTTCCAATATCCAATCCAGTGATTTGTGACCAGTAACTCGAGCTGACAGTGAATATCCTGTTGCCTCATCCCTATGCAGCAGTTTGATGAAGAAAGGGTTACAGGAAAGGCAGCTCCATCTCTCTATCCCCCCGGGATCCAGAAACAACCCAGTCACTTCCTCCCAGCACAGGAGAAGAGAGTATCAAGGAGAAGGAGCACGTAAATAAGAATAAGAGGTGAAAAAAGGAGCAAGGGTAAAGGAGGGAGAAAGCAGGGAGAGCAGTTGGGTGATGTGAGGGAGGGTGGGAGTAAAAAAAAATGTGGGAATGTGAGGAAAGAAAGGCAAAACTCCCAGAAGAGGAGAAAAGAAATGCTGTTTAGAGTTTAAGATGGAAACTTCTCTGAGTGTTCTCAGATTTGAACGCCGCCAGTATGAATCACTGCAAAGCCCGCTGCTGCAGCCTGTTATGTTAATGCCGGAATCACAGATCACAGAGAACGGCTCACAACAAATACGATTTCAAAGGAACTCTGCTCATAATCTGAAATGGCTCCGCCTAGAAGATTACCATCATTTGTGCATTCCACTCCCCAAAAATAGACCGACAATAGAGAATCCCACTGAGAAGCTGCACTTTGTTTCCCTAAAGAAAGCTCATTCTTGTCCTTCAGAGGTTTCGTCAATCTAAATAAGAGGCTGCAGAAGCTTTAATATAGACGTGCAGAAGAGTCTTAAGTGTTTAATCGGCGTCACAACAAGAGACACGGTTATGGAGTCATCTGTAAAGACTTCTTTGTCCTCCTCCTCCTCCTCACTCCAGAGCACAGATGGCTTCATTCAGCCAACTGGTCATGAAATGAATAATAAATCAGGAAAAAATTATGACAACAAACTTCTCTCCTCAAGAGCAGCAGAATGTTAAATGCAGATGCAACAACGGCCGGTTTGTCGCAAGGCAGAAAGTGGCAGAGCCGCCGTGTACGTCAGACGCGGCCTTTGTCATGCGTAACCATGACCCAGCCAGATGACGTCACATTGACATACAGTCAGTGTGTTAACAGGAAGATAGTTAGTCCTGCTAAAAACCTGAAATGTGCATGTATAAATTCAACTGGACCCAAACTGTTCCCACGAATAGAAGACGCTGGGACACAGAAGAAGAAAAATGTAGGGAAATTATGACCAGTAGAATCTATGTTCCGCCTCAGCTTAAGGGCCGGGTCATACTTTTGCATGACTACAGACATTTTGCTATGGTCTGTGCGATGTATATTTCCTGATCAGAGGATTTCCAGGACAGTCCACGCAGACCCTATGAGGACAATTGCAAACCCGCATCCAGTTTGAGTCCAAATGCAACAAAACTTTCCAGTCCAGTAGGTTGAACACTCACTATTATTTGTCAAAAGAGACCGCGAAGAAGAGGGTAACCATGGAAACTTGCTTCGGGTTATGTAACAAAAATTTGCTGGTACACACAGCGCTTGAAGACAACAGGGACATAGAAAAGAATTCTGAGACGCTGTCAGTCTTCACTGCACATGACACAGTTGTGGAATTTGTCGACTATCAAACTGCCATAAAAAATGGAATATTTTGAATTGAATAAATGGCAGAAAGACTGACCATTTTGATATGTGACGTAATGGGTCAACCGGAAAACGCCATCTGAGACAAACTGGGACCAGGACAGTGGTCCAGCTCAATGGTAAAGACTTAAAAGGTCCAGTGTGTAAGTAAAACGATTCTAAGAAATGTAATCGGACATCTGGTAAGACTTTCACAACATAACAAATGCAGACTCACTCCTTCATTTCCCAGAGTGCCTCAGGGATCTACGGTGGCCTCTGAATACCACAAAGGATGCACAATAAGCTTCCGCTGATTTGTCAGTTCGGGTGCAAGACGGTCACCATGGTAAGGTAAGACACTTGACTACAGTGCATAAAGGCTTATTCTAAGGCAATAAAATCCAAGCTATTTTTATTTTTATCTTATACAAACATACTAAGATGTTTTATTGGCAGAAACATTAAATAAAACCTCTATGAGGTTACACACTGGACCCTTAACTGTGAATGAAAACACACTAGGCGACATGAGGCGTTTCAGCTTCACTAATATGAGCTCCAAACTGGGCCAGGACGGTGAAATCACAGTCCAATGGGACGTCTCCTCCCGGTTTGTCTGCCCTTTAGGAAAAATCCCTGTTTTTTACATTAAGGAGTGAGTGGTGGTATAGAGGAGCAGACGGCGCTGGGCTGGAGCAGTCTGGTGCTGGGGGGAGAGAGTGTACATGGCCAAAGGGAGGGGCCATGGGAGCTCACATTACCCCTGGAACAGGAGCAGAGTAAACACTTGCACAGTCTGTGATTGGTCAATGTGCTGACCTCTAACAGGAAACTGCAAGGGTGGGACTGCTGAGCGGCAAAGGAGCGGCACCGGAAAGAGAGACCAAAAAAAATTCCTGTTCAGTAGTCGAGGTGGGGGGGATCAAGATGACGCCGGGGCAGAGATGGTGCTGAACTCTGCACAGTTGTGAGGAGCCTGCTGGGAGGAAGACGAAGTCCAGACAATGGTCAGATCCGGTTGAAGCCCCGTGGAGCTAAGGTTAAAGCTTGGTGCAGCGTGTGTCCGTGGTACTAAGCGGATGGCACAGCAGAACACAGGAAGTCATCTCACTCACTGAGGTGGTGATTGGCTTAAGTGGTTCCCTCTCATGGATCTTATCAATTACTTCCTGATTCTAGAAGAGCTGTTGATCTAAAGACTGAGCGTGTGCCTAAAGATGACAAAAAAAAAAACAAAACATGTTTGTGTCATTCACTGGACACGCTGTGGCTTCTCTGAGTGATTAGTCTATTAAAGGGCATCAGGTCAGATTATCTAGACACTAAAGTGATTAATGTCTGAAGCCTGATTAGACAGACATGTCTAATCAACACAGTTAAGCAGGAGTATTGGATGATTAGGTGCTTTAGTTTCAACACAAATATCTAATCAGCCAATCACAGCGCAGCAACTCAATGCACTAAATGAAGTAAACACGGTTAAAAGCGACCAGCTAAAGTTCAACCTGAGCATCAGAATGGTGAAGAAAGGTGATTTAAGGGACTTTTTCAGTGTTGGTGCCAGATTCTTCAGTAAGTGGTGATTGAGTGGGATTTTCACGCATGACAAAGTCTAAGGTTCACAGAAAATTTTCGGAACAGGACAAAATATTGAATTGTCATCACAACAGTAACTCACAAAACTCCATGTCGCAACCAAAGTACGCGGAAGCAGCTTCCAACAATACTGCAGCACACGACAACAAGGTGAAAATGAGCAACAGGGGAGAGAAAAAAGGAGAAACATTTGGTGCCAACTTTACAAATACAAAATAAAATGTTAACAAATGTCGTCACTGTAAAGTGTTATGTTGTCCCTTATGTGACGTTTTATTTAGTTTAATACTCTGCTACCTCCTCTAGGTTCAAGAAATGACACTTGCTTTCCATCTTTTTTTGTTTCTTTAGCCTCAAGTCATATTATATTATATACAGCCCTAATCCTTAAATTAACGCACACAACCTTTTTAATTGTCTTGAAATTATGTTGCGTTTTCTGTAAAAATGGTGGATTTTACACATGGCCTGGAGTACATAATAAGTGACCAATCATCCAACAAGCACTGTCTATTGTTGGACCACAACAGTCACTCACATCGTGCAGTAAAACTGTCCATGGCAGCTAATCAGTATTTGACAGTGACAGACAGTCTCATGCAGGTTCAGGGTGTAATTTCATTAGCCCTCGCTAAACCATTTAGATGCCCGGCGTGTGGCCTAGTGTGCAAATGGGGTTTACAGCCCTGCATTCCACCGCAGAACCCCTGCGTCCAAACGCTGGAATGAGACAATCACATTCCAGCTCAGGAGAAAAGAAGTTGAGAAAAAAAAGTAAGAAAACCGGATCAGGAATTCCCCAAAATCTGCAGCCTGGGGAGTCCGGGGGTCCTTGTGGGGAAGAGTCAGTTTTCACTGTTATTACACTGTCACTCACTGAAAGTGAAAACAGTGAGGCAGTTCCACAGTTGCCACTTTAGTTAGGTCCACTTTTAGTTCAAAATATTACAGAGCAACTTATCCTGCCGTCGTTAAAGTTAATGTGTTTAAGTTTCGGCCTCATTGTTAAGGATTAAAGCACTCGTTTTGTTATCGCCGATCTAATGGTGCACTCCAGCTGTAGTTGGAATATACCAGTTCCTAGTCGGAAGTTACAACTGGAACTTTCCCTCAGGTCCGATTTCCCAGTCAGAAATTCAGAGCAACTACTAATGCTAACAATGAAGAGCCCTTGATACGTTTGTTTACATGTTTTTCCAATTTCTCAACTGGAACACGGTCAACTCGGAGGTCGTAAATGGAACGTACTATTGTTATTCTGCCTCTGTTTGGTCTTCATGAACAGAAACAATGCAACAGATTCCAAAAATCTTGGTCATCCATCCATTTACTACCACTTTACGTTATACTGTTTATCTCACTGTTGCTAGATCTTTGTACGTATGTGTATGTGATGTGAACTGAAATGAACTGATGACACACTATATTATACACATTATCATCGCCGCAGACTTCACGTTCACATGTGACGACATGAACGACGACAGGACAGAGTCCATCGGGAGTGCCAGGCAGCTGCTTCACAATCTTCTCTGGTGATTTAACACACAGACACACACACAGCGGCTCATTACACAACAGCAGCACAGTGGTGTATTGTACAGTGTTATGTCGTGTTACCAGCCTGATGACTACACCCCCCCCCACATCCTGCCAAGTTCTGCATGTCCTTCAACGAAACAACATCTGATGTGTTTATTGATGAATCCGCACAGACAGTCCGCCACACATGTCATGAGACATCCCCGTCTCACAGTGGCAATCGTCTACACCAGGGGTGTCAAACATACGGCCTGGGGGCCAGAACTGGCCCGCCAGAGGGTCCAATCTGGCCCACAGGATAAATTTGTTAAAATTTCACACTACGATTACAATCTAAATCTCTTCCAGATACCTGTGACTAAATGTTTGTGCCTTTATAGAGCCAGTGTGATGTGTAAATAGCACATTTAGGCACGATATTGTTGAAATTGCACTTATATTTCTCAAGAAACTTCATGTTTTGTAAAAATATCCTTCATTAAATGTAAAACAAAGGAGAAAAAAAGCAAGGAGTTCTTGTTGTTCATAGGTTATTATGCTATTATTTTACTATTTTTACGGGTCTGGCCCACTTGAGATCAAATTGTGCTGTATGTGGCCCCTGAAGAAAAATGAGTTTGACACCCCTGGTCTACACTGATGTGTATTTATTATACTAGTTAGCAGAAGAAACACGTCAAGGAACAAACGTAACTTTCGCTTGTTGAGACTTTTTATCTGATCCCAGTGAGAGATGAGACGTTACTTGGTATTGGACAGTTCGAAAGATACTTGAAACTTGAAAAAGTGGTGTTGAGACATTCTTAATCCTAGTTTGGGATTACTCTTGTATTCGCTGGGTCTGATGATTTTGATTCTAGCCCAGCGATTACAAAAACTGTGTCATGGGAGATTTTTGTGGGTCCCCAAACAAACCTTTTAGTCAAGATTTATGTGTATAAGTTTAAAAAAAATGCATAAAATTTTATTTGAAGGATCATCTTTTAGGAAATTATCCTTTTTACCGATTCAAAATGATATCAGGGGTTACAGATATGGCTGTAAATGTCGTTCTTGTCATGAAACACTGATGTAGCCAATGGGGAGCTCCCAGACAACGACCCACCCTTTGGGACTTTTCTGCCGTTTGTGTTTGCTCTGGGACAAATGACATAAGCTACAGTAGTACTGCGTATGGGACACAAAATCAGAACATTAGCATGTCAGTTGGTGCAGTCAGAGCAAATCTGCATCACTCAAGGTTCTTCCTTGAGGGATTGCTGACAAATTTCCTTCCCTAAAGTAGGAGCAAAAGAGGTCCCAGAATTCCTACCAAGAGCTACAATCGATCCCAGTTCCTGTGCGATGGGGATATGCCAAAAAAAGTTGTACTTTTCCAAGACCTACAAAAGCAGCGGACGACTATCGTTAATGCTGCACTCATTTGAGTAACGTTTGTCAATCTTTGTGTCCGCTGCTGCAGTTAATATGACACTTCCTCCTGCCAACACCACCTCTTGAAGGCATTTGATGAAGGGGACATTTGTTCACTGACAAACAGCCTAAACTATCGAGTTGAAAAAGAACGTCCTCTTTGTGGAATTCTAGTTTCTGGTTGGATAAATCTCTGTAGGTCTTAAGTCACTTAACAAAAACACAAGTAAGGAACTGCCAGAATTAGCATTTCTCACGGTGTTCCTTACTGCTCACTACACTGTCTAAAGAGTTACATAGTGCTGCTTTAATTCATGCTTTTTTTGCCCAGTTTAAATTACTGCCTCGAAGTACATTAGAGAAAATGTGTCAAAGCCACTAAAGACCCTGAAGAAAACGCAGCAAGAATTTCCCCTAAACCGTGAATCATTTGTGTTTTTGGTTTTGTTTACTGTCTTCTTGCTGACACACACACAATCCTCAACATCTCCTGAGGCTGTAAACACCCTCTGACTGACCACTGACCAGCTTCAGGCGGCGAGACGAGCAACTGTGAGGCCGCGAGGAAGCTCATGACGAACATCTGGAACTAATAGAAAGTTTGCAGAATGCAGTGCACAGACCCACCCTCTCCCCGGAGTCCTTACAACAGTCTCCAGCTATTCACTTTCTCCTGTTCCTTTTCTATTTTCTGGGGTGTTTTTTCTGTCACATTTGCTTCAACACAACATGTATGAGGCTTGAGGCAAACGTTTCACAATGAAGGGCAAAAGCACACAAAACTTTTTGCTGGTTTCCACTGGCAGAACAGAGTGTGACACACACACACACACACTGGTTTGCACAGCTTTACTTGTAAGGAATCACGACTTCCATTCATTTGCACAACCAAACCAAAGCCTTATCTATAACCACAAGCAGTTAATGCCTAACCCTAACCAGCTGTTCACCAGACATGAGGTTCTGCCTCATTAGGACCAAGTTTTGGTCTCTATGAGGACAAAACTAACCCAGACAAGGTCAGTGTTTGTGTCCTCAAGAGGTCACAAATACCAGTACACACATATTCTTACACAGCATATACAGTGAGGACACTCATAGACATAATGCATTCACTATCCCTTTAATCTAACATTAACCATCACAACTAAATGCCTCGCCATAACCCTTAACCCTAATTCCAACCCTTAAACTAGAGCAAGTCTTAACCATAAACAGCCCTTTTAAAGGTGTGAAAGTGTGACACAAAATGTCCAGTTTCCTGTGGTTTTTAGGGCCTCACAAAGATCACTACACACACACACACTGTGGCTGCAACTCCTGATATTCCAGCTTTGATCAAGCTAAAGAGTAATTGTTTTTTAAAAATGTGAAAAATAACTAGAAATGTGCTTTTTTTTTTTACATTAACTCTTGTACATGAAGTGTATGAATATGTTTATATACATATATTTATAAACAAACCATAGCCACTTAACCAGTTCCTCAGGCATGAGGACCAAGTTTTGGTCTCTATCAGGACTACACTGGACTATACCAGGTCAGTGTTTGTGCCTGACAAGGTCCTAAAGAGGTCACAAATACCAGCAGAGAGGACACTCTCCAACACCCTCATTCTAACCTTAACCATCACAACTAGCCCTTAACCTAATTCCAACCCTCAAACCAAGACTTAACCCGCTAAACAGCCTTTATAAAGGTGTGAAAGTGTGACAAAAATATTTCCTGTGGTTTTTAAGGTTGCAATGCACACACACACACACACACTGTGGCTGCAACTCTGAAACTCCAGCTTTGATCAAGTTAAAATGCAATCATTGTTGAAAATTAACTAGAAATGTGTATTAACTCTTGTGTATGATATGTATAAATATGTTGATATAAATATATTACATAAATAAAACCTGTTAAAGATAAGATAATGAGCATTTTTGGTGAGTAACCAAATTTATAATAATAATAATAAAGCCACACTTCAGAATGTCAGAAGCACTTTAAGCCGCATTACAGTGAATATCAGCGTATTTCTAGCGGTGATAATGAAGGGTTTTCCGTTGCCTGAGCCTCCTCCACTGATGCTCTGAACAAAAAGACACGCACCAGAGGAGCGACCATGAGACTGGCAATGAAACCTCAGGAAAAAACACAACAACAACACACTGATGTGAAATTATAATAAACAAAGGCAGAGCGAGCAGGGAGGAAAACGCGCGGTCAAAGCTGCGGATGTTTGCGAGGATAAAGGAGCCGTTAGTTGTCGGAGAGAAGCCCGGGAGGAATGAGCAGAAAATGACCCGACGCTTCACAAAAGAAGTCACACTCACAGGAAGGCGGCTCAGCTGCAAAAATACGCTTTGAGAGAAGGAAAAAAGACCGAGGCTGCAAATAAATGTAGAAATAAATAAAACAAATACAAGTTTGTTTGTTTTGTTTGATGTAGATATTTTTCCCGCTGCTCTTCTTACCTGCCCTATGGAAATCCTTGCAGCCGCCTCGGCCCAGGAGCGCTCACTGACAGGGAGACAAAAACACCGCAGCCAAGATGCTCCGCGCCTCCTCCTCCCGCTGCTCTTAAAGGGCCAGCGACCACAAGGAGCTGCTGTCACCACCGAGGAGCTGCTCCATGGAGGAACCGTCACCCGAGAATCTTCAGCAACCTGCAGGACAACAACCCTTCAAGGTCTTTAAAGAGCCTGCAAGACTTGAACCTTCAGGGTCTTCAAAGAGCCTGCAAGACAGGACCTTCAGGGCCTTTAAAGAGACTACAAGACAGGAATCTTCCAGGCCTTAAAAGAGACTACAAGACAGGAACCTTCAGGGTCTTTAATGTTTCCCAACCCTGGTCCTCAGGGAACACTGCCCTGCATGTTTCAGATGTTGCCCTGCTCCAACACAGCTGATTCAGACCATCAGCTCGTCAACAAGCTCTGCAGAAGCCTGGTAACAAGCTGTTCATCTGAATCAGTTGACGAGCTGTTCATCTGAATCAGGTGTGTCAGAGCAGGGCAACATCTAAAACATGCAGGGCAGTGTTCACTGAGGACCAGGGTTGGGAAACACTGTACTAGAACACTACAGACACTGTACAAACACTGATGGTTTAAATGGGCTGCTTTAAAGACCTTGAAGGCTGAGTTCTCGCAGGCTCCTTTAAAACCGTGAAGGTTCCTGTTTGACTACCAGACAGGAACCTTAAACTTTAAGGGCCCATATGTCAGGAACTTTAAGGGTCTTTCAGCAAGGCATCAACCTTCAAGTTCTTTAAAGAGACTACGAGACTGATGGTTTAAAGGGGCTGCTTTAAAGACCATGAAGGTTCCTATCTTTCAGGCTCTTTTAAGAGGCAAGTCAAGAACCTTCAGGGCCTTTAAAGAGTCCGGAAGACAGGGGCCTGAATGAACTCAGTTTAGTAAAACTCCAGTGCAGGACTTAATCCTGAGCCCAGATTTTAAGGACCTGTAAAGGTTTGTGGTCCGGAAAGGGACCGTTAAGAGGTCTACAGAAGTAAAGGTGACATTTAGCAACATAATTGGTGGATTAATAAATAATAATCAGACAATTCTGATTACAGAAAAAAACATGGCCAATATCATGGTCTACCTCCAAAACTGCTGTTAAGTGAAAAACTCAGAGTCTTCAGCTCTCTTTGGCAGAAGCACCACAGGTCGCCGTGAGGTACCAAACTGTAAACGTGAAGCTCTTCGCTCTGGTTAATTACATAAACATTGCAGACAACTGCAACATGGGTCGTTCCAAGTGTCACAGGAAGTTTAACTGATGGTACAGAAACGAAGGCCTGGGAGACATCTGGATCTGTTAGAGACTGTAGACAAGGGATGCAGCATCACGGATCAAAGTGTTGTGGTTGTTCCTGAGGAGAAAATGTTTCCACATGAATAAAATAATCAGTGAAACTTTCACCACATACTGTACCTGCAGTTCCTGGGAGAAAAAACATTTACAAAAACTAGAAAAACATGTACATTATTGTGTATGTAATATGCAGAATATACATCCAAGTGTATAAAACCTAAAGGCATGAAACAACATAAGATTAATGTCATATACTTACTTAAGATTGAGTCAAGGTCAATGCACATGTATGGTTATCTTTTCAGTTTTTTCTTCTGTGTACTTACATTTTCATTACATATTCACAAAAATGCTTCAAAAGAATAGAACATTTGGCTAAAAAATCACAGTAAAAACAAGAAAATGAGCATTAAACTCAACATTATCATGTTACAACAGGATAAAACCACTATTAATGCGCACACACTGAAGAAATAACAGTAGTTTTACTCGTATTAAGTCTCACAGTGGCTGAAATTAGCAATTAGACGACTCTTGTGTGTTTAGTCTTCAGCTCTGTAGCCTCACAAACAAAAGCCGACCAGAGGCGTAGGAAGAGAAATTTAATAGAATGCAGTAAAAAAAAGAAGTGTAAAATAAATAAAAAAATTTGTTCCATCTAATTGGTAAAAAAAACAATTTCCAGCTTCATAAAATAACAAAAGCTCAGATATTTTAGTAGGTACAGTGTTAATAATGTGCTGCAGTTCTTAGTACTACAATAGTGCAATATAACATAACAGTAGTTTGAATATAAATCTTACACAGCCGTGATGTGTCGGACATTTGGAATGCTTTGTGACAGACATTTGGACGCTGTCGTCTTAAAACTACACAGACAAAAATGTACATAGTTGTTCCATTTACATCGTAAGTCGGAACTGGGAGTGACATCACCTCGAAATCAATACCACACAGATAAAAATGGAACTACTACTATGTGTGTGACTGATTTACTGTAACCTTCCCGGAATCCCTATTTGGTTGCCGAATTTGCTCCAAGTTTTCAAATAGGAAATCTGAGTTCCGACTACAAACAGAACGCATCACCGCCTGCTGTAGAGGGACGGTCAGGAGACAGACGGTCTCATTGAAGGCAGTGCTTCTGTGATAAACATCTGATGTGACAGCAGTGCATTACAAGAGAATTTCACAGTTTAAGAAAAACATTTAAACATCCGTTTCCTATCTTTCTCTCCCTCCCACCCACCCACCCACTAATGCTTTCCTCTAATGCTATGTCTGTCTCCCACCGTGCTAGGACGGAGACCTGAGTGTGGACACAGCCCCCCCCCCCCTCTATAATGAAGTCTTATAGCTGGAGGTGGGAAGGTATACTGTATATGTGAGGAGTTGAGGAGGAAGGAATGTCATGAAAGTTATTTGGTCTGTTGGTAATGTAAGAGAAAACTGCCTGGGAATATTTCTGGCAGTTCGGTACGCAGTATGGGCCGATATTGGCTTTTAAAATCTGCCAAGTTCCCCCAACGTGACTAATAATTAACAGTAGACTGAATAGCCTACTACCTCTGTAATCTGGTGCCCTCTACATATACAATTTCTTTATATTTATTCATCTCTGTATGCAAAATAATGTGTTATTTCACTACAAAAGTGACTAAATGACAGGGAAAACGTATAAAAGCACTACCGATACAGCGGATAACAGCAAAAAGTCCAATATCGTGCATTCCCTGCTGGCGGTGAAATAAAACAATAAGGCCACAGCAGGAAAACCGTCATGAACAACCTGCTGCGTGGTATTTGGACGCAGCAGGTTTGTTTGGCAGCTCTCATTGCTGTAAAAAAAACTTTTTAAAGTTTAAAACCAGTCCAAGCTCAGAGAGTCCACTTTGGTCGTCAGAGCCACAGTTCCGGGTGACCGTGTTTACAGAGCAGATAACCTTCCAGCATAAACAGCTGAGGGTCTGCACCTACAGAGGTGTGAGAGAGGTGGTGATGGGGGAAAGAAGTGTCAAGTGTGTGTGTGGGGATTATAGCATGGGTGGCCACAAGTAGGGTGGGGGGGGGATAAACAGTTGGTGTGCAAATCAGATGGGGGAGGGGATGGTACTCATTTCTAAAGCTTGTTATTGTGTTGTTTCCCAGTTTTCTATCTCCTCATCAGTCGACTTTCCGCAGACTGGACCGACTATAGGAATTCCTGAAAAACAGAGAAACAAGACAAGACGGTCAAGAATCAGATTTAAGTCGTTTGGTTTATTTTGCTGAATAAAAGACTCTGAAAATCTGCACAATTACATGAGGTGCAGTGAATGTGTAGCTAATTTAAAGGCTGCACTAACTAGTGATTTATCAATTTGAGTGTTTTCTGAGTTTTCAGCTTCTTAAATGTGAATCTTTTTTTGTTTTCTTTGCTTTCTTTGTTTTCTTTGCTCCATAAAAGAAAGAAATAATTAAAACTGTAGACAACACATTTGAGCACATCTTCATTTCAAGGATTGGGAAACGGAACAAAATTTTTGATTAAATCGGGAAAATAAATCACAGAACAATCATTAGTTGCACTTTAAAAATATCGCACCTGGCCTACATTAATGTGAATCGTTTTTAATGGAAATATTCTCCTCTACGTTTTGTAAAAATTCTTCATCCAGATGAAAAAAGGCTATGGTTTTGACTGTGTTTCAGGGCCATAGCACAATTACACACACCATAAATTTGTGTTTCAAGTTTCCTGTGACAGTTGCACAATTTGTAAACATGACAGTAAAAAAAGAATTAAAAAAGAAAAGAAAGAAGAGCCTGTGTTTACCCGACCCTTTCTTAACCATAACCAGAACCTTTCAAGTGTAAAATCATTCTGGGGTGTGGTTTCCATTCTCCTGCCATCTTAACTTTTCTTAAAGAGAAACTCGTCAACAACTCGTCAGACACGAGCAGAGCATCGACTCACTGTTGCCGAATCGTCAGTGTCACTCATGCACAAACACACACACACACACACACACACACACACACACACACACACACACACACACACACAGAGACGACAACAGACGTTCAAATGATGTTCAATGAGCCATCAAACACTGTAACACACACACGTCATTTCTGTTGATCATTACACAAAGCAACACTCGTGTAATCATGTAATAACAAACCTCTGATGTCATTGCTTCATGTTTACATGGATACACAGAAACAAAGTTTAAAACAATAAAACAAAAATCTGTGCTTTTGTGATACCAAAGTCACATGTTTAAGTCTATTGAGCAAAACACCTGCTATGGTCAATAATGTCTTATTTGGTGTCCCACCACAGGCCGACATGAATGTCACCTTTAAAATAGTAATAGTTGGAGTAGGACTTTCAATACGCATTTTCCATGGTGCTGAATCACTGCTGTCACAGGTCCTGTTGACAGCATTATTATGAAATGTGAGACACAATTAAAAACACAGGCTGATGCCACAGGCAGACAAGTAAAAACAAATAAATATGACGATGGTTTCCACAGACAAAGAGATTCTTCAGGAAACGCCCTTTTATTTTATTAATCAACGTAAGAAAATATGAGAAACATGACAGTGAGTGGTGATAAATGAAGTGTATCTATTCAGATCTATTCAGGCACAGATGGTATGAATCTATGACCTGGAGAGAAGTAAAGTCTGGTTTTACGTTTCTCTTGTGTTGGTTTGATGGGGTCTGAGAAGCAGCATGATCTCATGTTGTGTGTCTCTATGTGTGTAGGCGTGTGCATGTGTGTGTGTGTGTCGTGTCTCAAGTTACCGTTGTGTTTGTGTCGTCTGAGCTGGCAGGGAGCTGTATAGCTGGGGGATCTTGCGGTTGATGAGAGGACCCAGAGCTTCTTTCAGCTTATTGTAGTTCCTCTCCAGCTCTCGGTGGTACTCCTTCTGATCTGGACCAATCAGAGTCTTGTTCTTCCGCAGGGCATCCTCACACCTGCCAGAGAAAAGAGCAGAGGAGACGCCAGGAGTTGGGATTTGTTTTTATGAGTTACACAGCGGTCTGGGTCTGGGCTGTGGGAGTGTGTCATCACCTCTTAGTGAAGTCTTTAAAGCAGAGGCGCAGTTTGTTGTGATGTCGAAACAGCTTTGGGTCATTAGGAATGTTGGAAAGAAAGACCTGCGCCACCTCCAGGGGGCCCTGCAGGGAGACAACCTGTTACATATCTGCTGAGGAATGTCAGCCACCGCTTACAACAGTGACTCAAACTTTTAACCCCGCTCTCCTGGGATTACTGCTACAGGAGGAGGTGAGAGAAGCGCTAATGAAGAGAGACCTGGTTGACAGTGGTGCCCACGCAGCCCTGCAGCACCATCTGCAGCATCTTAGAGTCGGCAGGGTCTTGGGTTGTGGCGAAGGCAAGCTCCTGAGTTTTCTTCTGCATGTCCTCAATGGCCACTTCCATGGGGACGAGAATGATCTGGAGCGCAAAACAAGACAGAAGGAGGAAAAAGCTAAGCAGCTAAAGCAGAGGCGTTTAACTGCATTTTCACAGGCCAAACACAACATGACAGAATAAAAAGAAGTCCAGTCTTTTTCAACAAGAGGACCCACCTCCTCTTTGTGGATAACATTGATGCGTGTCTTGATGTAAGGAAAAGCATGAGACGTTGTCAGGATGGTTTTGCGCTTGTACTGCTCGTGCAGGTCGCCGTGGGCTCGGCCGTCCAGCGTGAAGGGCGTACAGTACATGAAGGTACGCAGGTTGTAGTTCTTGTCGAAGTAAGTTATTCTCTCCTTTAGCTCGTACGTGTCAAAGTACGGCTCCACGTAGGTGATCTGGAGGTAGGCCTTAAAAAGAAACAGAAACACATCAGTACAATTATAATTATTATCATCATTATTATTATTTGTTTTTTAAATAAGTTCTCTAATGTCATGAGAAAAATATGTAAAAATCACCTTGTTGGGATCCAGTTTGCTTTTGTCCACTGGGTTGGAGTCCTTGATGATTGCAACCACCTCGTCCCCAAACCTCTCCGAGTAGAACTCCTGAGATCCAAAACAGACTCATCTTTAGAACACACACATTTCTCACAATGCGCTTGCTGTCAAAACGTCTTTAGAACGCAGGCGAGTTCACGTGCCTCAAGTCTGTGGGAGGTCTCGGCTAATTTGGTGATTGACGGCTCCTTGTACACAAACTCTTGTTCGTCCAGGTCTCCGAAGCGAGAGCCGTAGAAACCGACGCGGAAGTAAGTCCCAAACATTCTCTGAAAAAAACCCTGAAGAAAGGATGTAAAGATTAGATGAACGGTGAAAGAAATAAGTAAGAAGGTGAAGAAATAATAACCATTTAAATCATCTGTGGCATATAACCTGACCATATTTCCTTTAGACTGACTATTTCAAAAATAAAAGTGACTGTGTTTCACTTGTTAAAGGCTTTTAATGTGAAGTTGTGAAACTGAAATGTTTTTTTTAAACAGGAGAAGGCTAAAGAACTTGCAAGTTACCCAGTGATTAAATTATTAATTTCAAGATTCTGTCATTGGTTTACAAGGCACTTTATGTTTGTAATCAGTGACCCATAAAATCTCTATAATATTTTACTACAGTTTCAGTTTACAGTTCATTGGTGTGTTTTCACTGTTGATTTTTTTGTTCTGGTACACACTCGTCATTAAATACAAAAGTAAATGCCACCATTACCTGTAAAGCACTGTGAATTTAAGTTGATTTGTATAAAATAACCTATATAAATAGTTATTTTTGAGAGCGAAGAATAACTTCTTTTAAGGAAAAAAGGAAAAAAAAAACATATAGTTAGGCTGAATAGAAGTTTCCTCTCAGTGGTAGGGTGTGAGAAGGGAAAATGGAAACAGTTTGGCCGAAAATGGCACAACTCATCTCTTCTTTAAAAGTTAAAGAAAGTTTTGTGTCACTCACCCGTAACATGTCATTCATGAAGGGAGAGAGAGAGAGAGAGAGAGAAGAGCAGTGGGAGAACAAGGAAATCATTGTGAATACAAATTAAAAAGGGATAAGCTTTATTTTGAAGGTTGAGGTTAAAATGGTGACAAATAAATGCACTTGTTACCTCCCATCCTGAACTCTGGAAAACAAGGGAGAACAGAGAGAATTTAGAGCCTTTTCTCATCAACTTTAACAGCACAGTTAATTGCTGATGATTTCAACATCACGCTGTTCACTCACTTGGTTGCAGACTTTGTTAAAGGCATCCTGCAGTTTTCCGTGGACAGTCGCCAGCTTTTTGAAGTCTCTGTTGGCTTCATGGATGGGCACCAGAATCTTGTACACTTCGTTTATGGCCTCGAACATGGCAGCCTGGGGTCGCGGCACAAAGAAAAGCCAGTTCTACACAAACAGCTTCAATAACACCACCCCCAGTTGGAGAATGTGAGTCGAACCATGTGAAATGACGCAGCTGCTTGCTCCAGGAGGCCCACCAAGCCCGATTCACTGAAATACTTCCCAGCACAAATCCCCTCCTCCTCTGGAGACAGGACATCGTCGGATACAGCCGACTCCTCTAGGACGTTGGACGAAATATTCTGAAGGGAAAATGAGAAAAAAAATCTGAATTTAAGTTCCTGTGTGTAATATTTTGGAGGCAGAAATTGAATTTACTACCCATAGGTTTGCTGTATAGGTGTATAATCACTTCAAAATAACAACTTGCTTGCACTGTCAGGTTTCTACAGCAGCTCATTGGGACAGAACGAGCCAGATGGTGCATTTTAAAAAAAATGCAAATCAAGAACAACAATCCTTCTGGCACATGATAGCAACCATAGTTCTTCCATTACGTTAAGAAAAGGAGTGGTGAGCAGAATTTTAGTGTAAATGTGACTAATTCTGACACAGTGGATCTTTAATTTAAGGTTCCGGAAAAACATGACTAATTCTGCCGAGTTTCTATGACAGTACGATAAGTAGGTTAAGGTTAAGTAGGTTAAGACAATGAAATCCATTGTTATTTGTAGCCTACAGCTAGGTTACTACAACACAACACAACATAACCATAAAAACACAACCAGACTATGAAGGTGGGTGCTGGCTGAGACTCTTGGTGACCAGAATGTTGTGTGCACACCCATATGTAAACATATTAAAGAGAAAAACAGAATAATTACCATCAACACAAGATACAGTAAAATCAGTCAACGTGCACTGACCTGAAACGTGACACAGCCGATTGGCAGGTAGCGGCAATCCTCCAGCATGTTGAGGTACTCTGCCACCAGGGCGGCGCTGTGGACCAGACAGTGGGCAGCCTCAGCGTGGTTCCCTCTCTCTGAGTGTTTTCCTGCCATATTCTGAAGCCACGTGAGACGCAGGTCTGGCGAGTTCTGGTAGCCCTTTGCAATCCTGAGGTTGGAAATGAGAGAACACTTGAAAAAAAACAACAAAACTATTTTTATAAGTTAGTTTCACAGTTTCAGTGGCGTCACTGTACCTGTACATGAGGTCAATGAGCATCTCTGGATCCTGCTGATGCTCTTTCATCTTCACAGTGTCAGTAAGAATCATGTGTAGATTGAAAACCAGATCCTGGACCTGCAGTTTTGAAACATTAGTAAAGTCCAGCAGCTCCACACCTGGACTACATACAGACAATGTGACGACAGCTGCGTACCTGCTCAGGGAAAGGCGTGTCACGCAGCTCCAAGTCCTCCTCGGCATATGTTAAGATCGTCTTGAGCGAGTGACGGAGATGCTCCTCGTTGAAGTTCTGAGACATTCCCACCAGTGACGACAGAGACATGGTGACCTGCATCTTCACTCGAGCAAAGTTCTGTTGAGAAAAGCAAGGAAATAAAAATATAAACGTGTCCCCCAACTATGCAAGAACATCAAAAAGAAAAGGCGTTTGTACTCACGTTTCCGATCTCAAAGTTCTGCCTCATGAGCAGGTACAGAGAGGCAGAGGCGTGACTTCTGACAGAGCCGACGCTGCTGCTGCAGTGACGAAGGAGACGCAGACACAGGTCTGCACAAAGCTCAGTGTCCTCTTCAAACAGCATTTCTGGGAACTACACACAAAAACACATACAATGAAGTGACAGGAGCGGCACCCAGTGTGGGCTTTCTGCTGTAGCTATCTGTTTTAAAGTCCAGCTTGTGTTTTCACAGATGGTCTTCCTCGTCACATAGTTGTAATGCATGGTTATTTTTTGAGTTATTGTTGTCCTTCTATTATTTCCAGACAGTCTGAGTCTGATCATTCTCGTTTAAACTCTGGCATCAATAAGGCTTTTCCCCCCAGAGAACTGCTGCTCATTTGACATCTTCCCTCTTTCACAAACCATTCTTGTGAAAATACCAGTATATACAGACAATCAGATTCAATTAAATCCCCTTTCTTCCTCATCCTGATGCTCAGTTTGAACTTCAGCAGGTCGACCATGTCTAAATTCAAAGATTTGCTGCCATCTCCATGGCTGATAAGCCATTTGATACATTACATATTTATTACATTCAAAAAGCTAATTAAAGCCAACATTAAAGTTTTCATCTCTTTTGAAATCCATTAATTCTTTGTTTCATTTAAACAATAAACGTTAACTCTTGTGAAGAAACTGTTCAGACGTCCTTACCTTGAACACCAGAGCCCTCTGTGTAGTGAAGCAGTGCTGCAGGAAGAGGGCGCTCTGGTTGCCCGCCATGCTGTGGAGAAGCACTCTGAGAACCCCGCCTAAAACGCTCTCCTTCAGCTCTGACGCCACCACAGTCTGAAAGTAAAAACACATGTTAAAGCAGAGGAATGCGACACAAACAGCTGGTAAAGGATGAAGATGTTTGTTTTTTTCTTCCTTTTCCCGTGTTTTACCTTCACTACAATCTCCAGAGTGTCCAGGACAACGAGAGAGGCCTCAGTGGCAAGATTTCCATCCACCACTGACTCCTGCTCCACCTCAGCTTTAGTCCTGTGACACATGTTATTATACAATCATCACACCCAAATCAAAAGACAGTTAATTTATAACAATCGCATTTTTTTTTTTACATACTATTTGGTGAGAAATGTTTAACTTGATTTAACTTATTGTAATGACACAACTACAAAATACCCAGTGTTTCCATGACCTGGCTATGAGTCTAGTTTTAATTTTTGTTTTTAAATGCACGCAAAGGTTAAGTGGAAAGGTAAAAAAGGGTAAAAAATTAATGTTTTAATCCATTGACTATATACATTCAGGCAGAAATACACATATGTATGCAACTAACAAATATTTAATTGACAAGTTACAAAACTAAACAATTAAACCACCATTAATGAAGGAAAAAAGGAGACAGAAGAAGAAAAATCTTATTACACCTGCTCCTTAGGACGACATAAATGTAAATGGCCATTAACTTGACACCAAAATCAAAATAATATTAACTTTAGATATGATAAATGTGCTGTATATACACATGCTGGTTTGTTTATGTATAATCTCTTCTGACCTTTTGTCAATTCAATTTGATCTTATATTGTATGTCTTCCACTGACACAAACAGTTCATCATTATTTTAGTCTTTGCTTTTTTTATATAACTAATGTGAGTTACATACTTATCGACTCGGTCTGTATTTTGTCTCCAGTGAGTGACGTTCTTTCTCCACCTCACGTTCTCTTGGCTGCCATAGGGACTCCTTTCTGAAAGAGTAACACACGTCACAATTTCCATGAACACAGGGAAAAATAAACAGCTCAAACAAAAGCAAATGTAGCCTAAACAAAGCCAAATCCCTCACCTTAACATATCCACAATTCATATCTTTGCACTAGGCCTATCCAGTTTCCCAGAAATTAGGTTCTGCCTCATTAGGACCAGGTTTTTTGTCTCCATATGAGGACGACTGCTCCTGACAAGGTCAGGGTTTATGCCAGAAAAGGTCCCAAAGAGGTAGGATAAACACACACATACACACAAAGATACATGACTGTGCTACATACCTCTGCAGCGGCGAACCATCTCCTGACGAGCCCCTATGGTGCCCAGTATGGCCTCCTCCAGTCGCGCCTTCATGTCCTGAGACTTTTTAAACGTGAGGCTGTTGATTCTCTCCAGAGTCTTTTTCCCCTGCGAGGATCAACATCACAGGGTCAGAGACAAATGAAACAAAACAAGTATTATTCAGTGCCGTAATGATGTACTTTTGTTTTGGTGGGTCCAAATTTAATATCTAAACAGTGGATTTTGGCTCGCAGTGAAATGACAGACAGCATAGAGCCCGTCTGTCTATCGTACCTTGTATTCAAAGCAGGAGACACAGAGATGCAGCAGATCCAACAGGCGGTTGATTTGCGACACGGACAAATCAGAGACCCAGCGCTCCAGGAGAGCTGCATCAGCATTCTTCAGCACCCACAGGAAACACACCAGCAAAGTCCGGCTGCACTCGGCGGACAGAGAGCTGGACTGACGCCCGGCCTGATGAGCACAAAAACGAACACAGGGATAGTCTTTAAGTTTAAGTTTTATCTTAAAAAAAATACGTCTTGGCTGCCACCAATGGGAAAGATGAATTATCATGATATGTCGCATACAATGCAATTGCAGGGGATGCCCATTTGTGGTTTAAAAAACAATTCACACTCTTGTCTGTAGAAATAAATAATACAAAAAAAATGATAGCAGCAGCATTCTGCACAGGACCTGAATATCTATGGAGAGTGACATTTGTTCCGTTTGTTCAGTATTTTTATGGCCCTACAGACTTAAACTTGCAGCTTTCTGCCAACTCTGGCATACCGTACATGTGTATTCTGTAATGACGTTCATTAATACGCGCTGTCCCTTTAAGAGGTATAGCGTGTAAGACATGGCAGCTGAATATTCCTCACTTTATCCATTCAAGGTTCACACACCTTAGTTGACATCAAATTAAGCACTTTCCATGACCAATTCCTTCAAATTCAAGGACAAAATGTGCTGACACGGTTTAAAATGGGAGGACAACTTTTTTTTTCACTTTTATTGATTTGCAGCACGCTCTGCATCAAGTCAGTCAAGTCAAGTATGTCATTTTCTTTGGTGAGCCAGAGATCTTGGAATTTTCATTTCCCAGGAATCACATAGTTTTCTCTCTCTCTCTCTCTCTCCCGCTTAATGTTACTCACTGTTCTGCATGGAATATACAAGCTTTCAAGGATTTCAGGGACCTGTGGGAACCTGTGGGAGCCCATGTAGCATCAGAGATCAAAGATGGTTTAAACCATTGTAAAAACATGTCTCCACAGTGATGACCCTGCTCCTGATGTAAAGATAAAACGATCATTTTGGAGTAAAGATAAAAACAACAATTCATACAATCAAATACAATTAAGTTAAAATACCGTATAGTCAATTTCTGCCAAAGAGTTTCACCTACATTTTTTACACACCGGACCTTTAAATAAGCAATAAATACATTAGATGTATGGCTGTTACAAACAAAAGAAAGGGACAGAGAACCACCTACAGGCTAAAAGGAGCAGCTGCAGTTGACAAAAAAGGGGAAAAGAATGAAAATAATCTTTGAATGTGTTTGTGTGGAGGAACAGGAAGGCGAGGGTGGTTGCCTGTCAGCAACAGCAGCTTCCCACACACAGAAACCCGTCAGGCTGTCCCCTGACCCCGACCGCGATCACTCACCACTGTGGGCAGTGAAAATGCGTTGGCTTTGGCATGCGGCAAAGGGGAGCCGGCGATCGCCATGGCAACAGACTGACTGATAGTGTTGCTGCCGTCTGGGTCAGAGTCGTCGGCGTGGGCTGAGGCATGGCGGACACGAGCAGGCGAGGTTTCTACAGAGGGATAAATGAAAAGCCTTATCAGGTGATCAGGTGCAATTACACAGGAAATAAAAAACACAAAAGAGGAGGACGACATTGTTCATGAGTGCATATGCGTTCTGCTGACCAGTGAAGTCGTGGAGCTGATGCAGTGTCTCCATGACGATGGGGAGGAGGGGCAGGTAGAGCTGAGCTATGTGGGCTCGGACCTGAGGGTCACTGTAGCGAGGGTCTGCATCGTGGCTGCAAAGGAGGGAGTGAACGGCACTAATGGCCTTTTTATGGAGGAAGAAAACCCTGGGGGGGGGAATGAAAAGAATATATTAGTGTGTACTGTACTGGAGATTTATACACACACACACACACACACACGAGTAATAACAACCCACCCTTCTCCATCAGGTTCAAGGATGAGAGAGAGCTCAGTAAGCACCAAGCCAGACAGGAAGTGCTGATGGCGGAAGGGGACAGAGAGCTCAAACATGGTGGCCACACCTTGGTCCTGCACCATACTGGAAAACGCTGAACTCTACAGAGCAGAGGGATAAAAGAACAGTAACAGCAGATTAAATTAAGGTACATTGTGTAGGAAATGCATCGTATTAGGTCATTAAATGGCCGTGGTATGTCATAAGAGACTGAGGGAAATTGAAATACTGGCTGCTATACTGATAACAATGTCACAGCCTGTTTATTCATGATTTAGGCCTTAAAGCCTCTATGTGGCGCTGTAACATGACTCTCTCGGTCATGTTTTGCTGGATTTTTGACATGTTACGTCGGCACGGTGGCCAAGTGGTAAGGCGTCGGTCTTGTAAACCGAAGATCACGGGTTCAACCCCCGTCCGTGCCTTAGGCGATGGTGGGTGTGTGGCATTGGGTGGTCACCAAGAGTAGAAAAGTGGTATTTACAATATGTTATTGTTGCCAACAAATCAATTTAAAAACAATTTGTCCTGTGATTCTTTGTACCATATACAAATAAACATATATCAATAAATAAAGACATCTGAGAACATTATCATTTCAAGGTTTGAAAAACACTGATCAACATTTCTTTACATTTTGTGGATCAAACAACTACTTAGATGAAGTCTTAATGAAAATAATCGTTGCAGCCCATGTTGCCGTGACGTTTCCTCTGGTGCATACATGTGGAAAATTGAGCTAATCGATTGAATGTTTTGGGGGAAAAAAAGGCTGTGGGACAGTTATGTGATGTGTGTATGTGTTTTTGCATGAACACAGTGTAAAACAGAGTAAAAGTGCAGCTCCTTGTTTCTGTCTTTTGGAATCTTCCAAGCAATCATGGATCACAGAACCTGCTTTAAATGCAAATGTACAAAGCTTTACATATTTTACATATAGCCATATACCATTTACATAAACCGACTATCCTTTCCAAACATAACTAAGTGAAACAGAAGGAAAAATATCTGCAGAAAAATTGAAGGTAAAATAATTCCAGTTACTTGTGAGGTGGTGGAGGAAGTAGAGGGGGAGGGGGATGCTGGAGGGCTGAGAGTTGAACACGGCAGGTTGAGAATGACGTAGTGCTCGTGGCTAGAGATGATTCGAATGAAGTCCATCCTCAGTGCGTTAAGAGAGCTGGGGTTCTGCGCCGTGTGGAGCTTGTTGGCGATCTGCTTGGCACACAATGTTCATTTTGAGAAGAGTGAAAGTTAAAAATACTAGTAGGAGCGTCAAGTGTTTAATATTAGAGGAAGATGGGCAGAGGAGAGAAAGGAACCTGTTTGTAGTAGGAACGGATGAGGTTGAAGACAAAGCCCCGGTCCATGAGAGACAGCAGGTCATTCAGGAAGAAGGCCAGACTAGTGTTTAACCTTTCCACAAGCTCCACATCCTGAGAGGGAGGAGGAGGAGGAGGAGGAGGTATTCATGTGGATATAACTCAACAAAATGGAAAAATATTCACAGATTCCAAAACTTTTTCATCTTTTACATGCTCTTATTTTGTCAGTTAAAATGTTTTCTGCTGTTATGTTTGTGTGTATTTCATAGAACTGCATGTATGTATGTCTTATTCTACAGGCAAATACACAACAAATCTCTAACAAAAACTCGACCCCTGTCAGATTTGTACCTTGTGATATCTGCTGGCGATGTCTGCACTGATGGCGCACACAAGAGCAGCGATGTCGTCCACAAATCTGTCTGGGAAGCGCTGACGTCTGGGAATGTCTAACTTGGAGGTCAGGAATAAGTGATGGGACATGCTCTTCGTCTGGAGGAGAGGGAAAAAAGAAGAAATCTAATAAAAAATGTTGCATTTCTGGCTTTCATAAGGGTACGAGGAGCATGTGTTTTGTGCTTCAAAGTGCTTCTGGTCAAAGCTCTTTTTGATTTACGGAGTGTGTTGTGAAACAATTTTTCATACTGACCATAAGTTGGAAGAAAAACCAGGCCTGCTGCAGCGCTGCTTCCCTCACTGTACTGGTGCTGACCACCCACTGTAATGCCAGCTCCTCATGGAGCAGCTGCACAGGAATCAACCAAGATACAGCTCATGTAACAATTTCAGAAACTGTGATTAAATAAGATATAAAAAATGTGTGTTTGCTGTTGCAGGGAATGAGATGTGAACTGTGACAGTGGCTAATAAAGATTATTGTACAATTTGTTGATAATTACTGATATACTGTATACACATATAATATATTATCCAGATTATCTAATGTTAGTTCATCGAGAAGCGACTGTTAAAATGTTATAAAAGTTGTTATTACTGATGAATGATAATGTCAGGAAGCTGAAACGTGTTAGTTAATCATGGTAAATGACAGTTTTTACTGTTTTAAAGTAGATGCCAGTTTTACCTTCTTGATAATCTGCCTTGTAGGAACTGACAACAAGGCCACGCTGTCCAGAAAGGCAGACATGCGATTGCAGCTGTGGTCGTTTGCCTGACATGGGGTGATGGTGAGGTGAGCAACACAGACATGAAGACAAAGTGAGGTGAAAATGGATGAATGGAAATAAACGGGTGGCCAGTGAACTCTCTGTGAACACTGCTGAGTGCGAGGCCGGTACGTAAACCCACCGAGCCCCGGGCAGAGATTGTGTCTTTGAAAGAAAACCGATGTGGCGGCGATGAGAGGATGAGAATGTGAAGGAAGCAGGAAAACGTGTCATGCTGATTAGAAAGACGGACAGGCAGAGAAGTGAGGTAGAAGTCGAAGCATGGGGATGGTTCAGGCTGGAGGTGATGAAGGTGAAGATAACGAGAAGGAGGAGGAAGGGGAGAAGAAGAAGGGATTTGGCACCTGCTTGAGCTCACAGCTGGAGTTGGGGTTCCGACGTAGCACAGATCTGGAGCCCCCAGGGGCATAAGCAGAGTTTACCCAGGAGTGGGAGCGATCAATACCCTGCCATAAGCCACCGGAGAAGAGACACACACACACACATAACACACACAAACACAGAGCAGCGAGAGGCAAGGGCACAGTGAGTAAAAGGGAGATCATTGCCACAAAGACGATTATGTGGAGGAGAAGCAAATACAAGGTTGTGTGAAAAGTGAAGCTAAATCAGGAAATAAAACAGGAAAAGGGGAGAACAGAGGAAGTACTGGACGTTCTGTATGAATCACAAGGGACAGTGGCACAAAGATTAAATGCCTCTTTGACCTAAGCAACATCGTTCTCAGTCAACCTCTCTGAATCTGCTGTGAAGAAATCGCACAGGGAGAGCCACAATATCATTACATCAAAAATAAAAGTAATAATAGCACATGTAGCGCAGTGATAATGATAAAAAACATTACACTTTTTTGCTGCTCTTTGTTATTGATGTCAAACAGAATCATACAAGCTCCAAACCACTTCACAAATAACAAGGGCTGCAAATCACAATTTATTTATTTTTTTTAATAATCGATTAATCTGTGGATTATTTTATCAATGAATCGAGTTTTTTTTTTTGATTGATCATGACAAATGTCTTGTTTTGTCCACAAAGACAAATCAATCTGTTTTAAGGATTTCTTTGTTATATGGAACAAAGAAACTAGAAATTATTCACATTTAATAAGCTGAAAAATCTGAAATCCTGTTTTAATTATTAAAACTACTCAGACCAATGAATTGACTATAAAATCAGTTGATTCAAATGAAACAAATGTACATTATTGTTTGACACCACATGAAAGTATGGAAGAAGATTCACAAATTAATTGAAAGAAGAAACACAAATTAGACTAAATTTGTTTTAATGAACATTAAGTACAGTAAGAATTGTGCAGATATGCTAAATTATATAAATATCCAAAGATAACACACCTTGCTTCCGATGATCCTTTGCACCTCTTCATCAGGAGAAACTGGAGTGCTGGCCAGGTCCGGGTTGGAGTTGCTGATGCTCTTGGAGCGGGACAACTGCAGACTGCTCGGACGAGCTGTCGCTCTCGACAACGTGGCGTACTGCATTGGCATATCGTACGTATGGGTGCCCGCTGGAAGGAAAGAAAAGAGATATTTTGATCAAATGACTGCCCGTGATACAAAGACAACCTGTTTGTTGGAAACTCCACTGACCTGTTGGGGGCATCATAGGTTCAGCAGTGGGCAGGCGGAAGCAGTAGTGGATGTAGGATGCCAGCAGGTTGTTGCGGCCGTGCTGATCCTGGTTCCCCTCCAGGTTCTTGTGCATCTGGTTGACGAGTAAAGCCATAGCTTCGAAGGCGGCGCGGCCCAAGTTTACTGCAGAGATTAGCAGGATGGGGAAATTAAAGTCGTCTCCACACTGAAACAGAACTTCTGTGGAAACAATCTTTATCTGTGTTGTTTTAAAGGTTTTCCATAAACACAGCATCATTTCAGGAAATGTCCTAATCTACTACAGAGAGACAGAATGAACCAAGAAAGGTTATCAGAAAGTAAAAAGACCGAACAATCTCCAAACAAAAGAAGAGGACGACGACAAAGATATCGACAGATGATGCAAGAGCGAGATGGGGCTATGACATCGTCGTTTTGCCAAAGTTGTATATCAGTTGTCTACCTAAATTTTTTTTTGATTTTACCACTGTGTGTGTGTTTCAGGGCTCCCAAAACACGTGCGTGAACGGTTAAGACTTTATAGACAATAGGTGATTGAGCACGGGGGAAATACAGACGCAAACAGCTCTAGAACAGAGCAACCAAGCAAAAACACATGAGATATATGTGTTTATGCCAACCATCACATCCTCTACTCCAGGTGAACTTCACTCCAGAAGCAGAACAGATGTAAAAACAGCTCTTACCGATTTGACCTGCGATGACCGGCGGGTAGACGATGAGCTGAATGAGCTTGTTGAGCAGCTGGTGCAAGAACCTGACACAGGTGTCCAGCAGGGCCCCTCTCAGGGCGGCCATGGTGTTCTTCAGCTCCGTCTCCATGTTTGACTCAGTGATGATGACGTCCTTCAGGCGGAAGGGGAAGGAGTACTCCTCCAGGACATAGACTAGGGTGAAGAACTTATCCAGGTGTGGGTCCTAGAGGGACAATCATGGTGAATTAAGACGTCACTTTATACGTAAACACAGACCCATTACACGCACATGTACAGTACTTATACAGCGCTTTGTTTGGGCAGTTGGAAAACTATAAATACTTTTCCAGTCCGACTAACCTCATTCCAGTAGTTAGTAGTAAAAAGGAAAGAAAAAGAAAACAAGAACATTGTGTACCTGAGTGTGAACAGAGGAGGCCGCTTTCACCTCGACATTGAATACTCCTTTGTGATTATCCACCCACTTCATGCCTGGGAGCTGAACCTGCCACAGAGTGACATCCAACTCGGTTAACACTCCGTCACATACATCAAAAGGAGCAGGTGATGACAGGCAAAGTCACGGTCACACAATCTCTCTCCAAACACACTTACGTCTGGGGTGAGCACGGAGTAGCTGGGCGGAGGCTTTTCCACCGAGACGGGCAGACTGAAGGAGCCGGTGCGTAGTCGGCCATGCTGCATCAGAGGGATCCACTGCAGGGGAGACAGAGAGGTGGGGGTTTGGGGGAGTATAAGATCTCGTACTGATGGCAAAACAACAGAGGGAGCGCTCAAACAAGCATGCGTATGTGTGGGAGGATGTGTTAAATGTGGGTCAGCTGAAGGAGCGTGCTTACAGTGTAGCCCACAGCTGTCTCCAGAGGAGTGTTCTGTTTGGGCTGGCAGCTGATGTGGTAGAAGGTGAACAGCAAATGGTGGTTGTCTGTCAGATTGGCAGGGACCTTCATCTTCATCTCCTCGTAGAACTCGGGAGATCTGCGGGGCAAGAGTTAAACTTCAGTGTTTAAAAGAGAAAGAAGAAGAAGAAGAAATCTTGGGAAACTATAGAAAACCACAGAGGGCACAACAGGTAGCTGAGTCATACTTGTTGTGGTAGATGACGGGGGTGTACGCGTCTTTCATGAACTCGGCACAGCTCGACTTCCCAAAGATGACCTGGTCAAAATGACAAGAGTTTAAACATGGTTGTCCCACGACCAGTGGGTGAGCGGGCGGGCACGTCACCTGAGTCTAGTCAATCATTTAAGGAACCAACATGTATGTAACTGTGCAAATAAAACACTCTGGACACAATTATTATCAGATTTAGACTTGGAAAAAGGTTTATGTAGGCACTGATGTTGCATATTCTTACACATATCTTGTAACTTGATGTTTATTTATTGTTGGAGGGATGATGATGTTTTGGACTTTCATTTAACTTTTACTTCTAATAAGACGCTCCTGTCTCTTGATATAGATGTGATAAGTATTTGTTCAGAAGCAAATTGAGTTCAATTTAGCTTCCTTAGTTTTCCTATTTGTGTGACAACTTCCTGTTACACTAATGTATTATGACATTTGTAATTGTAAAATTGTATTTTTATATTATAAGAATAACTAGAAGTAAGCAATGTTTTTATTGCCGAGGGTTATGACAAAAGTTTTATATAGGAAGCAGTAAGAAGCTGAAGTCAGTGGCTCTTATTTTGAAAGCCAGGTTGAAAGGAAGTGGTGCTATGCATGATTGGCTGGTTCAGCTGGTGCAGTCGGCTGGTTCATATACGGCATCTCTTGTGTCTTCAGGTGCACATGACGACAAGCTACAAGCTACACTGACAAGCTCTGCGTTTCATTTTTCTAAAAAGAACAACTAAAACAAAAGATAACATTTAAGGTGTTTCTTTTTATTTTATAAGAATGAATATGAAAAAAAAGTTTAGGTAAGATTATTTCATTTAAAATCCCTGAAACTGCTGTAAAAACAGATGTGCTTTTCCTGCTAAAGCATATCAAACTTACTGCCGTGTAAAGACTCTTAACATGATGTGATTCTTTAACGGAAAAAGCAAATTACAGAGGCATATTTAATCAGTTCTTTATATGAGGTAAATTTGGGTGGAGTGTCTCTTTAAGCGAAACGATTGCTGCTCAAACAAAAAAGCTGCCCCAAAAAAAGTTGTTTGGAAGACGTTCGCTCTTTTTCCGAGGAGGTGACATCATATCAATATTTCACTGCCTCCAGCTGTTCTTTTTGTGTCTCCAATTTCATTTTCCAGAGAACTGGAACTGCTGCCTGTCGCCAAAACCCGATTATCAGCGGCTGTGACTTACCGGCAGAGCCTGACTGGGGTCCTCTCCCGCCATGTACTGAACTTTCACAGCGATGTTTCTCACCGAGCCCTGGCGGCTGCTGAAGTTCAGGGACTGTGGGTAAACGTACAGCAGATTCCTGAAAGGCAAAATGATTCATGCCTCATTCATACAACTCAATTTAGACATTCAGTTCATGTCCCTTTCTTCAAGTAAAATAACTTAATGGAAGTATTTCTGAGACGCATCACAGGGCTATTTTCTCGATTAATCTAGTACTTGTTTGGTCTGTTAAATTATTCTGCTTGAATTAATTCTTTGTTACATGGAGAAAAGAACCCAGCAAAAAAAAAAATCACATTTAAGAAGCTGACCAGAAAGCTCGTTTTAATTATTAAAAAAAAAAACACCCAAAATAGTTGACGATTCATTTAGTAATCAATTAATGATCGATTAACCGTTGCACATAATCAATCACAGTCGTGTAATATTGACAATATTACACGTAATATTGAAAAGCATTATTTTTGTTTTTTTGAGGATGGAACATTTCAATTAGTTGACATTACTGAATCATGAGACCAATGAAGATACATAGTCCGAGAATTTTTGATTCACATGTCATGATATGCACTGTAGTCTGATTGGAAATTAGAGAAGAATTAAAAATAAACAAGAAAAACAAGAAAATAAGAAATTGTAAAGCTTAAGGAGCACAGTTTGATGATGTGGAGTTTGCACTACAGAATCATGTGGCCTGGCACTGAATTTTCATGATGAAAGTCAACTTCACTCCTGCCCAAGTCAAACATCAGAGGTCACTTGTGTTCATATTTAGAAACAGCTGATTTTACCCATTTGTCATGACGTTTTCTTGAAAAAGCATTAACTGTACATATTGTGATTCACATCATTATAGAGCCACAAAAAAGGTGCCGTATTTATTGTTATTTAGGTCACATGTGTTTGTGACCTACATGACAAAATTAGTATCTCAGGGGTTAAACTTCAAGGCAAGGTCACTGAGACTAAGGCCAAAGACGAGACCTGAGATCGAACCACAGCTGAGCTAATGTTTCACTACACTGTTGCATGTACCCATCACATAAAAGGCACTGTAACCACCCAGCATATTCATCCCACAGGGGCGTTTCACTGATGATGCTCACCTCTGCACAGCTGTGATAGACAAAATACACATTGTCATTTTTGAGATTCTACATCCAACAAACATTCTCTCCGGCAGACGTAACTGCTGGAAAAGCAGTGACATAACTGTGGTAGACTTGACTTCAGTCAGTTTTTTTAAGTGATATCAAGATGATCTGGGGCCTGTGCTTACTCTGTGTGGCTGCGGGTTTGAGAGCAGTCCATGCAAGTCCGCTTGCAAAGACCAACAAGGTGGCTGCACCACAGGAAGAAGTCAACGTGCTGATGTTTGGCGTCATACAGTTCAGTGAATCTCTGAATCATGTTTACGAAACAACTGAGGCAAAATTAAAGAAAATCACCCAGGCACTGAAGAGCCACGAGGGGACTCTGCAAGCACTGGGGAAGGAGACAGAACAGGCTGCCGAGGTGGAGAAGCAGATGAAAGACGTGATACAATCGCTGCAGGTAAGAAAAACAACCAAACACACCAAAAAGAAAATAAGTAAACAAGAGTCTTCCTGTATGCTGCTGCTGCTGCTGCTGCTGCTACAGGAGAGATAACCACTGAGACTTCCAGTCAAACTGCAGATCTAAAGCCACAACATGCAGGAGCAGAGGAACATACAGGCAAAATGTCAAGTATCTGTCAGATTAAATGTGATGAGCTGCAGAGGTGTGATATTTAAGAAGAACTTTGATTTGAAACAACTATTCAAACTAGAGAAAAAAAACTCTATGAGTGAAAAAAACTATGCCAACTCTACTCTAATAATTCTATCTAATAATAATCTAATAATCTATATCCCTACATAATTCCTTAATGTACTTTGTATTTGATTGTGAGCAGCATAAATGAACAAAGAAAGGCTGAGGTAACATTGTCCTGAGTGATTATTCGGTGCTAAGGCATTTCAATCTTTCCTTTGCAAAGTTGTAATGAGATTGGAGAATTTATTTTTCTAATGTGTTTAGACAAATAAAGTTTAGATGTAGAAATGTTTGTATTTTGCTTTTAAATAATTTGCATGATTATATAAATAATAATTAAGAATAAATGGTACTAAACTCACAAAAACTGTATCTTCCGGATGGAAAGATACAGTTTTTATTAACCATTTTATGTATTAAATATTTTGTTTATACATGGAACATCCAAGTGCCCTACAGTATAGATATGAAGTGCATGAAAGAGATAAGTTCAATTTCCAATTCTATTTATTTAGAGATATTTCAGTTTCCATTACAGTTTTGTTTGGGTATGAAAGAGATTTTAACACAACTGTCGTTGCCCTGTAATAATTAAAAAATGTATTAAAGTAGCAATGTTTACATTAAAATTTAACCCCATTTTATTTAATGTGACCGCACAATGCAACACTACGGTACAGCCATGGGTGATCATTCAAACTCAAACCTTAAAAAAAAACCTGGTCCACCTTTAAATTGTCCAGCCTAGAAGAGCATCAGACAATTATAAGTCATTAACAAGTTTTCCAGCAGAGGTAGCTGTGAGTGCAGCTTAGCATCCATTCATCAGAAGACAAAAGTGATGATTTCCGGTGACAATGGAGGAAACAAAGAAACTAAAACGTCCACCTGAGCAAACAATCGTGACACAAAAGAGGCCTGAGGGAGTTATTTCTGGTTCAACGCCACATATGCCAAAGAAACAAAGAAATATGACAACTCGTGAGACTATCACGGTCAAGTCTATTTAAGGATTTTACGCATATTTCAAATACAAATGTATATCAATTGGAAAATCAACATTTTTGAGCCCAGCAAATGGGAATGTTTTCCATCTGTTAAAGAGACATAATGTATTTTTCGATTAATTTTCTTAATAACAACAATAATGAGAAGAACCCACGGACGCTATGCAGCACAAAAAGAAAAACAAATGGGTAGTACAACTGTTGCAAGACAGAGCTTATCAGTTTGAAAAGATGGGTTTTGAGGAGTTTTTTGATTACTTATGTCCTTATATTCTTACATATCACGAGGTCTTGAGGCAATAAGATGAAAAACACATAATTAATGCTTTAGAAAAGTTGTAAAATGGGTCAAATCAGATGAGAAACAAGAGAAGAGAGTTAAGAAAGTGAGGAGGCAGCATGTTACTGTGGCGGCAGGCAGCTGCCAGCTGCACCAGGATCATTGGTGTGGGGGGAAGAGGATAATTTGGGCAGATGCTTCTTTTGACAGGCCCAGATGGCCAAGCAGCAAGCTCACACCATGATGACTAAAGACTCGCTGGCCAGTGTGGAGAAGGAGGCGGCGGAGCTACAGACAAAAGTGAGGAGGCTGGAGATGTTCCTCAACAACGCTGTACCAACTAGCCTCAAAGAGTTGCAGGTAACTTGGAGCTGAAAACCTACTCACGGACAACACGAGACAACTTTAAAACACTCACGTGAAGGAAATAGGTTACTGAAACTTGCCTCCTGTTTTCAGGAGCGAGCAGAGGAGCACTCCAATGCCTTGAAACATTTGCAGCATTTGACCCAGTTCCACAAAGAGAATATTGAGGCCCAGAATGAACAGCTCTGCAAGCTGCAGGAGATGGTGAAGCACTCGTTCAAAGTGTTCTTGAACTCTTGATGTTTAATTAAACTTACACTTTTATTTTTGTTCTTTCAGAGTGAAGCGATGACATAGTTTCGCGATTCGACACTGAGGTCTTTGCAGCTTGGAATGAGACGGGCCCGCCCAGCTCTCACTGCACTCCCTTCCATCCCTGCTGTGTAAAACTACACGTATGATGTATGACCATGATAGCAGCATTATGATTTAGGTGCTTGTTTTCACAGGAGTTATCTACAGCAGCCAAACCCAAACTGAAGAATGTTGTGAAAATCTTCCGAGGCCCAGCAAACTTTAAATCAAAGCTCTGATCAAACACAAAAACTATAGATTAGAAGTGATTTTCATACATATTCTTTATTCTATAAGGTCCATACTAATTACCTTTATTTGGATGTAACCATATTTTTATGGTCATTTGTTTATTTCTATGACTTTTGAGGGCCAACCTGCAGTACCTGCACAGCCCAACAGGGGACCGAGGCCCACAATTTCACTTTTCATTGACATCAGAACTGGGAACTGGGAGTGATGTCAGCCTCAAGTTCACCACGTTCCAGACAGACACAACATGTCTACGGATACAAATTTTAAAAAGTACTGTGCGTGCAACCGATTTATTGTAAAACCACGGTTAAATAAATATCTTGGAATTCTAACTCAAAGTACATGAGGTTGCTCTGAGTTCTTAGTTGAAACGCAGCATTAATAGGTAATATTCAGTTTGTGTTTTCACTTTTAGATTCCACTTTGTGGGGCTGAATTGTATGGTGTTATTTGGACACATGTTTTTCCACCATGAAACACCCCCGTAGTTGAAACTGTTCAAATGTTCTCACAGCTGCAACAAAATCTGAACATATAACTTTCATAAACATGCCAACAAACTGCTGTCAGGGAATATTCATGTAACATTTTGTCTGTTTTTTTGTTTATCTTGATGCACTTAGTAAACTTTTTTTAGAATGCTTTTCAAATAAACTTATTTAAATGTTACAAGATGTTTGAGTTATTTGTAACACGCCACTTTATTAGGTACACAGGACACCAATCTGGTCTTCTGCAGCTGCAGAGCGACATGCTGTACATTCAGACGCGGTCGTCCGACGTTGGTCAGAACGCGTGGTTATTTGAGTTATTGTTGACTGAACAGGTCATTCTCTGACATCAATGAAGTATTTTGGCCCAGAGGACCGCTGGCAGCTCACTGGATATTTACTCTTTCTCAGAGCATTTATCTGTAAACACTGGAGATGGTTTTGACTGATAAGAACAGCAGTTTCTGAAAAAATACTAAAACCAAAAGTTCAGCAGCAGGTCGTCTTGACCACTTCTACATACCTAGATAGGAGTTGACAAGCAGCTGTGGACACAGTGTAGCATGAATGCAGTGAAAGAGTTAAGTGTATGTTCCAATGCTCACCTGTAGGCGGTGTGTGGAGTGTAGACATAGCGAGCGGGGAACTCCTGCACGTCTTTGGTTGGACGAACACGCAGATCAGGGTAGGGTTTAATATGAAGCAGCTCCGGTGACAGACAGTAATGAGGTAATTCTGGAGCTGGAGAGATGTCGATCTTCAACTGGGCTGAGGAACAAAATACACACAGACCATAAAAAACCCCATCATAAAATAGAAAATAGAACACATTTTCTTGCCGACTTTCTTGATTGGAAAAAGCTGGAAACTGGCGGTGATCTCAACATACTGGCAGCCAGATTTCAGTGCTTCTTGCTTTGAAGATGGCTCACCAGTGCTGCCTCTCCCATGCTGGCAATGTCCATGTTTTTAGCACAAAATCTGCAGTATGCTTTTGTGTTGGACTTAGGGTGAGGTCCAATTTTTAAACTTCAGATGTTCGAGCTAGGGATGGCACGATACCACTTTTCCATGTCCGATACCGATATCTAGAGCTTAACCAATAATCAAAGTTTTAACTAAATTGCAATATGGCCTACTGCAATTTTCAAATTGCAATATGGCACAAAATGTGTGTGAAATAACCATTTTAGATTACATATTGTCCTGACCTAGGCACATCATATTCTACAGACCGAACAAATGTTACACAGTAATCATTTTAAATGTTATTCAAATAAAAATGAGAATAAATGTGGAAAAATGACAATTTCCTGTCATATCGCCATCGCAAATTCAGCCAAAATAATTGCAATTAGATATTAATTCATAAACCATTCAGCCTTATCAATATCAGTCCAATACAGTCTATGACGCTGTTAACAACACACTTATGAAATTTCAAGCTATTTCCTTTCATTATTATTCAACTGTGTAACAACTGTGTAATATTCTTCTTCCATATAAAAAGCCCACAGCACGACTCAGCTAAAATGCTGTTGCTGCTTTTTATTTACATGTCTACAGTCTGTGTATAGTGAAGAATGCGACATACAGGATACTGGAAATTCAGACTCTAAAATTCTACTATAAGCCAAGACTGTTTCAAGACTAACACACAAAACTCCACTTTTCAAGGAAACACTATTTCAAGACTTTTAAGACATAAACCCCCTGCACAAAGCTTTTAATAGCTAGACATATGCAAGTCTTGCTCACCTGTTACAGGTCTGAGTCTTCGCAGAACAGATGACGGTCGTCGCATGTCGGCCAGAAACTTGTAGAGGTCCTCGTCACTCAGTCTGTCCCCCTCCTTCATGCACATGTGCAGGACAGCAGAGTTTAAATGAGAATAAATGTCTCATAAAATAACTGTAGTGATAACGGTCTCTACTAAAACTGTGTTTGGGGAGGTTGGTTCCTCCAGTGGACACGCCCCAGTGTTTTAAACACTCAACTTTTTTTAATCATTTAAACTTGGAGGTGGTTAGTGACACATTTTTCTGTGAAGAGATATTTGTCACCACTGTACATGCAATTCAAAAGCTTCCATGTTAGTCCTACCAGCTTTTTATTTGTGTTAAACCTTAAATAATCATTAAATGCCAATCTGTCTCCTCAGATCCTGGTGAACTTCTACCGCTGCACCATTGAGAGCATACTAACTAACTGTGTAACAGTATGGTATGGTATGTGCTTCCCCTCTGACCGGAAAGCACTGCAGAGGGTGGTAAAAACCACCCAACGCATCACCGGTTTCTCACTCCCCTCCATTGAGGCTGTCCATGAGAAGTGATGTCTGCGCAAGGCACGCAGCGTCGTGAAGGACTGTTCCCATCTCAAACACGGACTCTTTTCCCTCCGGGAGGCGCTATAGCTCTCTCAGTGCTCATACCAGCAGGTTCAGGGGAAGCTTTTTCCCTGGGGCCGTCACCCTACTGAACGCAACATGGTGAACTCTGCACCCCCCTAACCACCTCAACAAACAAATAAATTGTCAACCATTTTAATAATCAATTTAATGGTTTGAATGTTTTTTTCTCTGATTTTTCCAATTCTTTGTGTATATTTTCAGTTTTTTTGTTCCATATAACAAAGAAGCCATTTTGGTCTGTCAACAAAAACAAGATATTTGAAAATATCATTATTTTGGTGTTTAGGAAACACCGGTCAACATTTTCTAACATTTTATGGACCAAACGACCAAGAAAATAATTGACTGATCAATTATGGAAATAATTGATCAAGTCCTACTAAACCGGTGCCTTATTTTGCTTCAAATGTGGCACTGGTGTGATGTTTGGCAGGTAGTCGGGCCACTTTACATACCACATGAATGTCGGGACAACTGTAACAATAAGTAAAAAACATGACAACATGAGTCATGCAGCTATGACAGAGGAGTCTGACCTGTTTGAAGAAGTTGGTGACGGTAAGCGTCGCTGGTCGGAACGTGGCAAAGTTACACATGTCGTCACCGATGCTCATTCGCTCAAAGCCTTTCTTCTTTCTCTCGTTCCACGTGCCATGACTTTTACGCTCTGGTAGGAAGACACAAATGGTATAGTGTTAGAGAGGATGAGCAGGAATTCTAAATAACACAAGCACAGAATAATGCACATTTAATACTCGCTGCTAAAGGAGTTATTTAGAAATAAAAACAATATATATGTTAAAAAGGCAAAAAAGAGATTCTTAATTTTGATCAATATGGGTTTTTCTATGACCTATACTAATGCTCTTGGCCTATATATTCAGCCGATTTTTTCCTTTTAATTCTCCATCTGATAAAATACAACTGTTTAATGATAACAAATGATAAAACATTTACGTTTTACAACATTCTATGTCAGTTTTAGAGACTTAACATTTTTCACATTTTTGAGAACTATTTGTAATAAACAGCCAATTATTAATGGCTTATTTAGTTAATCATTTTGGTAATCGATTATTCAGTTTTAAAGGTTTTTTGTAATAATTAAAACAAGCTCTCTGATTTTCAGCTTCTTAAATGTAAATATTTTCTGTTTTTCTTTGCTCCGTTTAAAAAGAAATAATTAAAACGGAATCTTTTTGGTTTGTGCACAAAACAAGATCAACATTTTCAAGGTTTGGGAGATATTTTTCAACATTTTCACACATTTTAGCTAATTTGCATTAATAGTCCTATAATCAGGTTCAGGTGAATATAACTTGTAAAAATGAACTATGATCTCCATTATAAATATCCAACAATATACCAATCCATAGTATAAATACTAAGAGGTTAAGATCTCCAAATAAATCAGATAAGAATATCAGGTCATGTATCATCATCAGAATTTGCTTTCTCTCTAAAAATCAATATGGTCTCTGCCCCCTCGTCATCTCCCATGGATCCAGTATTGGTCAGACTGTAAGTGTAACTGTATGTGGATGTGCGTGGTCAGTGGTACCAGAATCAGAGTCGGGGTCTGAGCGGTCCAGACCCCCGACGCTGCTGACAATGTTGATGAGGTGAATGGCGGTCCAAGCGAACGGCATTCGGAAGCGGCCGAGCCGACAGCAGGACTGCTCCGCCTGCTGCCGCAGCTTATCCAGCTTCTCCTTGTGCTGGAGTGGGACAAGAGCAAATGATGAAATGATGAAAAAGAAAAAAACAAACAAAGACACAAGACCAAAAATATCAGCAGTAGCCAAAAGCTGGGGGTGAAAAGGTGACGGTAAATATTGCAGCTTTCCCAGACAGAATTGAGAAATGCCGGTGAGCAGACAGTTGAGGGGTCTCACGTGCCCGAGCACTGCGACGAGGTTCAGGTCCACGTTCAAACCGCGTTATCAACAGTCAGCCAAAGTACAGTTCAGCAGGTCCAGGAGAAGCGTTCATACCTGGCATCAAATTCAGTGCTGGATGCATGTCCTGTGTGGCTGCTGCCACGATTAATTGTTTACTAAATTAATCATCAACTATTTTGATAATCAATTTAAGTTCCTTTGAGTAATTCATTAAAACAAGCGCTCTAGTTTTTCTAGCTTATTAAATATAAATCTGTTCTGATTTCTTTCTTGGCTCCATATAACAAAGACATCATTAAAATTCATCATTTTTGAGGTTTGGGAAACCATTTTTCTTGAAATTATTTCAACCAACTGAAGAAATAATTGACAGATTAATTGATCATGGAAAATAAACATTAGTTGCAGCTCTAATCTCCTGTGACCTTTACTCAAACATACATTGACGTCATGTTACTGTATGTTTACAAGACCCGCTGTACAAATGTGTTCTGTATGTGTGCATTAGTGACAGAGACGCAGAGATAAGAGGCGTGAGAAGCCTGAGTGAATCAAAGCTCTATTTGTGCTGTTGGAGCATGAAATAAGATTTTAACTGATGGGGGAAAAAAAATATTGTTTGGTTACATTAAAAATGTTGATCGGTGTTTGTCAAACCCGGAAATGATGATGTTCTCAAATGTCTTGTTTTTGTCCACAAACCAAAATGATTCAGTTTTTAATTATCTTTTTTTTTAAATATTCACATTTAAGAAGCTGAAACAATCAGAAATCTTGTTTTAATCATTTTAATCGATTAATCAAGTAATTGTTTCAGCTCTAGTACAAACAACAACGAAAATGAAAAACTAACCCCAAAAAAACAACAAAATTAAAGCTGAAATAATTACTTGATTACTAAATAAATTGTCAACTATTTTGAAAATAGATTTGAAGCTTTTTTCATGATAAAAACAAGATTGTTTTAGCTTTTTTAGCAAAGAAATCATTAAAACTGAATCATTTTGGTTCGTAGACAAAACAAGACGTTTAAGAACATTATCATTTCCAAGTATATATATAAATATATATATCGTCTTGGATGCATAAGAATATTTTTCAATATTTTCATGTGAAAAATTGGATAATCAATGACAGTTAAATTAAATAGAGCAAGCTATCCATTTTGAACCAGGCAGCTTACTAATCCATACACTCTCAAAAAATGTAAACAAATAATGACATGGCCGGCCTTTCTAATGTACAGTCGCTCTCTCAATAGCACAATTAATCAAATGAGAACCGCACGCAGATGGATTCATAATTATGTTCATGTGACAGTTTTTACTCGATGGTCGCGATATATCAAGCATGTTTGAGGTTTGAAATCCTACATTGTGTTGCTTTAACTCTATAAACCTAAATCTCCATTACCTTGGTTGAATCCGATTCTTTCATGACCATGTAGGGTTCACAGCACTCTCCGATGTCTCCTTGCTGGAGGACTTTCTCGAGCTGAAATCATAATTAACACTTTAATTCATTCTCCTCATATTAATTAGTGCACACGTTTACAGAGCGTGTATATTAAATGTAAGTGAAAGTACCACGTTCGGATGCAGGGAATTATAGGGAAAGTGAGTGTGCTATCATCAACACGGTCTGATTATTGTGTGTGTGTGTGTGTGTGTAACACAGCAGTTTCTCTGTACCTTAATGACTAAGAAGATGTCAGCGGAAGGATAAGTGATGGAGAAAATGGCCGACCGGGCCAGCGTGGATATGGCTACGTGAGGTGTGTGGGGTTTGAGCAGCCCTTTCATCTGATCCGAGTTCAGGTCGAAGTAGAAATTCTCCGAGATCTGTCGGAGGGAAGATTGAGATAAGCGGGAAGCAAGAGAGAAGAGGAGGGGGAAGGAGAGATGATAATGGAAATGCACGTTAAGGGATTCTTAATTCAGTTATGACTCAGTGATTTAAACCGCAAGAACCACTTAGACCTTTTTTGAGACGGGGAAAACTCAATTAGCCAAGCATGAGCTAAGCATTACGGGAGTGGTTTTTACCAAGTGAAAGCCATTGGAGTACTCGCTGTACCAAATAAAGAAGTAATCTCATTTATTGTGATTATAAAAAAATATATATACCTTTTTCTTTTCCTTGACATCATAGAGGGCAAGTGTTCCAAATATTGGCTCAATTTCTATTTCAAACCTGGAACAAACAAAAAAAAGCCATATATTATGGTTGTTTATGATTAATGAACCGGAGTATGAGGGTGAATTATTTTTCGTGAATGTCACTCACTTCAGAGAAAGACACTTGACCATGATTCTCTGGCCACAGTGTTCTTTGGGCACTTCAGGAACAGAGCATCTCTCCACTGCTTCATCCTGCAACACAGACCATAAACACACACACACACACACACACACACACACACACACGAGTAACATTTACACAGGCGCCATGGCAACGTGGAAGCAGAGGAAGAGACGGTGTGTGTACAAAGAAATAAAGAAGGATCGAGCAATTGAGAGAAAGGAAGGGAAAGGAGCAAACAGTTCCCTTATAGACGGAGCTACAATAGAGTTTCCACAACGTTAAAGAGCATTCATTTCATGGGAAATTCAATACTGTAACTCAGAGAGGAAGCAAATGGAAAGTGAATCTACTAATATTACTAGCAATGATTTCTGCTGCAAAGATACACTACTGACATTTAACGTCTCACTAAAATAGTGAGGCCTCAGCACATTATATGATTGCATCGCTCTAAAGAAACGAAAGAAAACGGGTAAGGATATTGTCTATTTTATTCAATTGTAATCATTTATAATGACCTGAACAAAAATGCTAACGAGTACTTCGATAAAGCTTATTAAAATTCAAGTTATTTAACATATTTAACATAAATAATCACTATGATAAGGTCACATGTCAGAATGAGACAATATTATCGCGTTTTTCCATTAACAGGGATAAAATAAAATGGGAAAACATCGTGCCACAAGGGGGCGTCTATGTGTATTCAGTCTTTATGGGATTTAAGATTGATCTTTTTCACGTTTAAATGTAGCCTCAAGAATATTCATCCTCAAGAAAAGCTTTTTCATAATCGTTCAAAATCTTTGGAAAACCTTTGTTTGTAATGTTAATAATGTGTTTTTCTAAGATTACAACATTTTGGTGACATCAGTAATGTTTGTGGTAACTTCAGTTCATCTGTTTTCTTTGTGTAAGTCTGTATTTGTATTAAATATTCTGAAAAATGTAAGGATATGAACCAAATGAATGAAAAAAATATCTAAATAAAAGATCAACTCACACCATGCCAAAAACAACCTCAAAATAAATGTGGGCGGAGCTTTTTTTCTGTCTACTACAGCTTTACCACGGTCCCGTTCAACAACAGAGAGCGGCAAACCTCGTCGGGGGGAGGGTACAGGCCCAGCAGGTCGCCGTGGCGCCCCTGCAAGCGAGCCTCGGTATTGCGGCAGTCCATGTCCTCGGCGGCTGCGCGTTCCAGCACAGACGGCAGGAGGGTGTCTGGGGAAGAGTTCTTCAGGTCAAAGATGCTGGAAGCCCAGCTGCCCCGGGGGGTCTCGTCGAGGCTGACTGACCGACGCTTTGCGTCATCCTAAAACACATCGGAGTGAGTCAGAGGGGGTGAGATCATTATTAATTTTCCTTCACAGAAAGATATAGAGAGCAATAGGTGGCAGATCCAATTACCCTGTAGCTTAATAGGATTCATATAGAGAGAGTACAACGGATAATGGACCAGGTATATGCATCGATCCGTTATGACCAACACAAAGAACACAAAATATCCATAATACAATACACAAGTCACAGTGCCCTTTGCATCATAACATGATTAATGCTTAAGTATGTACTTTAGGCAAGGGCGCCTTGTTTTGCAAAATTTTCCCAACCTTTAAGTAAAGATTTATGTGCATATGTTTTAAATAACATGCCAAAAAAGTAAGTTTTAGTTAATTTACCAAGCATCTCTAGGAAATGATTTGTTTGCCAATTCAAAATGAAACTCAGAGTCGCAGATATGGCTGTAAATTATGCACAAATATGGACATCTTTAGCATTTTTGTAGAATTAAAACAAGTTTCATTATTATCTGTAGCCATTGTTCGGTTTCTTTACTCCACATTACAAAGAAATCCTTAAAACCAAATAATTTTGTTTTGTGGACATAACAAGACATTGCTCAATATTTTTCAACATCTTCTAATATTTC